>NW_025931552.1:0-462 GCF_000764305.2 Hyalella azteca
CACGACGCTGGTGCGGCACACGCCTGTAGGTAATGGGTATATTGGTTGGTAAGGAATGATACGACAGATAATGATAAGTAACTATGATAACTATGACAGTGTAGCCGGGTAGTGTCAGCTTCCTATAATAAACATAATACTACCTATAATAAACATAATAGCTACCTATAATAAACATAATAGATCCCTATAATAAACATAATAGCTACCTATAATAAACATAATAGCTACCTATAATACACATAATGGCTACCTATAATAAATAAATAGCTACCTATAATAAACATAATAGCTAACTATAATAAACATAATACCGTAGCTAACTAATAAACATAATAGCTAACTATAATAAACATAATAGCTACGCATAATAAACATAATAGCTACGTATAATAAACATAATAAACTGACACAATAAATGGTCTATGAATACTACAGTAGTCTCAGCTTTTAATAAGTATA
>NW_025931553.1:0-2798 GCF_000764305.2 Hyalella azteca
ATCCCTTGTGAATCAAGTCACGAAAAGTTCAAGAATCGGCAACAGGCCATGGGCCTATTTCTTCAACGCCGACACTTCTATTCTATTCTATTATAATTCATCATCCGCAAACTATCGCCTCTTGATAACCGGAGCTCACTTCATTGACCATAAGCTATTGGTTTAAAGTTTCTTATTGACAGTAAGAAAATATTTAAAGTTTCTTATTCAGAAGATTTGCCAGAAGGAGAGCAATTCAGCGGATGGGTCTTCGTTTGATCAACAGATCTGATGCATAGTAATTTAAATAAAGCTTCACGCAGTGCTCTACTCAGCTGCTTATGCGGTCTGAGTAGACCGCATAAGAAGCAAACACCGTAGAAACGTTTCCCTTAAGAAAGACGGAAAAACTTTGGAAACAACCTCTCTTAGATGGGTTAACGCCAGTTAAAACTGTACGAAAATTACAGAACGGAATTTTGCAACTAAACATTTTTTTCAAGCCTTAAGAAATCGGTCACCTGTCGCATAATTTCAGTTTGTTCAACATAGAACCTCTCTGCACTGCAAAACCCTACCTTTGCTCCAACCATAGAGTCTCTCTACGTTCGCCGGACAATTCCGTAATGCGACGACCAATCTGTGATATTAAAGGAACAGTCGTTTCACCATATGTACCCGACGTTTCTAATGCGACTGGCTCGAAACGATACCGAGCTGCCAACGCCGCGTATTTACGTCTCTTGCTATCCTCCGCCGCACGAGCACTATAAGTAGTCTTTAACTATTTGACAATTTGTTATATATTGATTACAATATAAAATTTAAATGTGTTAGCTAGATTAAACAGGGTGGGGTAGAACTGATTGAACAGTTTTGAGGCGAAATAAAAGAGTAATGGAGGTACATAATGAAGAAAGTTTATTTTCCTCAAGATTAGCATAACATACCATTTAAAATACTTATGTTTTGAAAACAATATCAGGAAGATGGTGTCTGTTAGCTGCATTACACTGTTGGAGTCGTTCTCGGAAGTTTTCTACAGCGCGTTCACACATATGGCGAGGTATGGCCATAACCTCTGCTGCAATAATCCATTCCCTTAGCTGTGGTAGGGGGTGAGGGTGACTTCTGAACCCCTTTCTTTTAGATGTGCCCAAAGAAAGAAATTGCAAATGATCAAATCTGGTGACCTCGCAGGCCACTGCAAATCACCCCTCAGAGACACCAGACGTCTGGGAAACATGCGTTTCAAAACATTGAGTGACATTCGGGCTGTGTGAACTGTAGCCCCATCCTGCTGGAACCACACGTCTCCCAATGCTTCATTTTCAACAGTGTTTTCCATCATGGGCTGCAAGAAATTTTGCAACATTGCAGCATAGCGATCGGAATTCACTGTTACGGTTACTCCCTCCTTTGAGAACGACTAACAGTGTGTTGCTGCTAACAGCCCCATCTTCCAGATATTGTTTTCAAAACATAAGTATTCTAAATGGTTTCTTATGCTAACCTCTAAGAGAATAAACTTTCTTCTTTATGTACCTCCATTACTCTTTTATTTTACCTCAAAACTGCTCAATCAGTTCTCTCCACCCTGTATATTGAGAAGTTGAGATTATATGTTGACCTTTTAGGCAATTTGAAAGATTTTCCACCCTAATACAAATTAAAATATTCAATTTCAATCTTTAAATATGTGAATTTAAAACTAGAAACAAATCAATTACAATTATAAGACTATGTATAAAATAATTGAATGTAGTGAATGAATATCAAATATTTGAATTGTGCACATGTTTATTTCAAACAGTGTTAGATTTTCTCATAACTTAAGTCTCGTTTCAAGTCGTATGAGGTTTGTTTGGATATCGTTCAGTTTGTTTAGTATTGGTTTATTGGTCTGAATTAAATGAGAACAGTGCAGTCAGTCACTCAGTCACCTACTAGTCGGTTTGTATAGAGGGTAGAGTCTAGTAGATTTACAGGACATAAAACTAGTAGATCTATTGATAGTGCTGTGCACTGTGCTATCAGCTAGGAATTAGTTTGCATTGCACTAGAAAAGTTTAATTGATAAATTGAAGAGCAATTCCTTCCAGTTAAACATGTAATTCATGGGAAGTTTCTTCTAAATAAAGGGGACCAGCATTTCTGCACTCGAGGCTCAATTAATTGATTTACCTGCATAACTTCACGCAGGAGTACATCATTTTCTCGTAATTATTTAAAATGTTTTTAAAGATTCTGCACACATGTTGCTACCAAGGCAATACTTCCAACATTGAACAATCGACGCCACGAGAGATCTAATATTTTGTGCGATCAAAGACAAACTAGGAAAATGTGTAGCTAATACATCACACAGAACATCTTTACTTCACGCACAACAAATTGGTACAAAATGAAAATGAGTACTCAATTAAATTCTATAATGTTCCCTCTCTAACAACGCTGTCTCATACCTCTCGTTCTACGAGTGGTTGTGAACTCCTATCATTCAGCACAGCATCCCGTTAAAGAACAAAAATATTCAGAAAAAACTTTTTCTAAAAAATTTATATCAGAAATTCAATATTTCCATTTCGTATATAGCTAGGTAGCCCTCGCGACCTTATCTAATTTACTTGGCTGTGTGCCATAGCTCGGAAATAACTCTGGTTGAGCATCTAGTATGAAAAACTCGATTTTGAAAACGATAATTCCTGAACGATAGTGAATCACAAAGGCGACTTCCATACACAGCTACCGAGAACATGAAATTGGCCGTTACTTCGATATATAATTTTGAATATCGTGCCCAGCATCAGGCGCAAGGT
>NW_025931554.1:0-282 GCF_000764305.2 Hyalella azteca
AGCAATAACCATCGCTTGCTCGCTCTAGCAATAACCCTCGCTTGCTCGCTCTAGTATTAACCAGCGCTTGCTCGCTCTAGTATTAACCATCGCTTGCTCTCTCTAGCAATAAAAATCACTTGTTCGCTCTAGTTGTCTAATTAAGAGTATAACTAGCGCCTGCTCGCTCTAGAAATAACAATTTCTTGCTTGCTTCAGAAATAACCATAGCTTGCTCGTTCCAGCAATAACCATTGCTTGCTCATTTCAGCAATAACATCACTTGCTCGCTCCAGCAGTAAC
>NW_025931555.1:0-517 GCF_000764305.2 Hyalella azteca
AAATTGTATGCAAATGACAGCAACATAATACAGGCCTTTTTATTTTTTATTTTTGTATATGTTGTCAAACGAGTGATTAAGCCTTCACAATTTGTTATTAATATTCGTAGAAACTGTTTAATATTCACTAATATTGATATAAAAAATATACAATATTCAAAATAATATATTCAAGTATAATTACTATATGATAGCAGAATAAGCTTATTTAAACACGAGTGGTTAATGACCAGAGAAATTAAATTTTCAGGATCGAACAATATTCTTCAGTGTACGTTGGTTGATAAAAATTCAGGTCCAAGGAAGTAATTTAATTTATTAACGACGTTTCGAATGTGACATCATTCATTCTCAAGTTATAGGAAGCATTGAATACTGAAATTTTGGCGAAATTGTCTCAGGTGGCAGGAAAAACAGCTGCTCAATGTCGATGAAGTTACTCCAATTACTCTAATGTAGTCCAAAAGATGAAGAAGTCTACAACCTTCTTTGAAGCAAAATTTAAAGATCACACCAG
>NW_025931556.1:0-445 GCF_000764305.2 Hyalella azteca
TTTAAATTGATCATCAATGTCTTAATCCAACTTCACCTCCAAATCTTCTTCTAATTTCTGATTGTTTAATCATGGAAAAAATTATACATTTGCTCAGGTAACATATATATATATATTATAATCATTGTGCTGACAGGTTATCCAAAAATACATCACAATTCTATAATTGATTAAACTGTATGTTTCTCCACTTCAAATTAACATATTTTACTTTTTTTGTACTACTGTACTTGAATAATCGTAGTAGTGAGCATAGGTCATAGGACGGTAGGACCCCAATTTATTGAAATTTCTTCATGACATTGATGACAAGTTGACAACCAGAGAGAAAGACCCTAGTTTACCTGTCTGTACAGTGACAAAAATGGAAGTTATTCTGAAAATTCACATTTCACAGTTATTTTTTTTTTCTCTTCAAACTTGCCCTTGGAATGGAAACAAAGTA
>NW_025931557.1:0-794 GCF_000764305.2 Hyalella azteca
ACAGTGCAAGTAATCATTTAAAGAAACGTGCCGGTATATTACATGGATCTGAGAACTGCAAAATGGATCTGAATCATCTGAAATTTATCACTGGTTATCTTCCAATATAATTAATTTAATATTGAACTTACAATACAAATATATGAATATAATAAAATGTTTGTACGTGTGTTTGAAGCCTAGTTAGGTAGGTGCTGCTGGGGATACATATCCTTAGGATGATGCACAGTGCAAGTTATGAATTAAAGAAACGTGTCGGTATATTACCTGGACCTGAGAATTGAACAATGGATCTGAAGCACTCATTGCAATTTATTACTGGTATTAAAAAATCATTTATTATACAGATAAATTCAAATATAATTCGATTAAATTCAAATCTAGTTCTAAGTTTAAGCAAACGAAAAAATATACATATGAAATGTTTATTTTATAAATAAAATGCTTATGAAGCAACGCCAAGGATTCCTTATAGTTCATTATAAATGAAAAAAGACATTTTAGTTAGGGAAGTATGAATAATAATTACTCAAATTGTGCTCGATGCTAACTTCTTTTCAAACCTTTCATTTATAAAGCAAAGCGAAATTATCTTTCCCTGTGTTAAGGAATATGCTGTTGAAATGAAATTCTGTTCCCATGAATGACCTTTCATATTTCTTATTGCGTAAACCCGATTGAAAATTCACGGATAATCGATTGATTAGGAATAGGAATAAATAAGATAAGAATAGGGGGATTTGGGGGTTGAGATGCGGAGTTTGAATTAAGGGGTGGAGCTCGAGCCGCCTAGC
>NW_025931558.1:0-738 GCF_000764305.2 Hyalella azteca
GGTCGAATGTTCGTGCCGGCGGCTTTGGTCCACTGGCGAATCGTTAAAGTTATAAAAAATAAATATTTGAATAAATGCTTGAATAATAGGGACCTGGTTACCCCGCTTCGCTGCTCACTAAAGTTTCGTAATGCGGCGTTTCTGAATAATTTAGTTTGTGGTCGATCCACAGCTCCAATGAGCTTCAGTCTACTTTTCAGTAAATATGTATAAGTGTATTGTTTACTACCAGTAAGAATTGTTGAAATAAAGTCAAGTAAAGTTATTGTGACTATTAAATTATATAATATATACGGAGAAAATAAAGGTGGGTGCGTTGCTGTTATGGCTGCAGCGCTGCATTGACACGCCGTGGCTTCTGACTTCACAGGGACCGCCATGTTTATGGCAACAACGGATGTTTGCTATATAAAAATAAATTGGTTTCAAGGAGACCTTCCTCTTATAATGAAGCCTAATATCATCTATTAATTAATCTATTTTATGTTGCAGAAGTCTAAGGTGTCTAAATTTACTATTACTTATGGCAGTAGATAGAAATGCAATTGTAACCCTTCATGAAAAGTGCGAGAGTAATCCAGTCATTACAAAAAAAACTCCAAATTCGTCGTGAAACTGTGTGGAAGGTGGTAAAAAATTCAAAGAAACTGGTGAAACATGCAATCGACCTGGTCAAGGAAGGAAACGAAGTGTCCGAACAAAACCATTGGTCAAAAACACGAGGGAGAAGTTGAGGAG
>NW_025931559.1:0-1091 GCF_000764305.2 Hyalella azteca
CACGTATTCTCTTGATTTGCATGCTAGCAAAGCGTAATTCAATCTTGGCCCCAATTTATTGATAACCATAACTTGATTATCCTCGTATCTTGTAACTGAAAGAGTGATTAAATGCAGCAGCGGACGACCTGGATATTTGGATAATTTCAGCCTTGCTAAAAATACTGCGAGGAAACACAAAAGTTGTAGTTTTTTTGTAACGTGTTACAGCTGCAACCGCGACAAAATTTCACTTTAGGTCGTATAAGCTTTCGATGCCGTCTACTTTTAATCCTGGAACGAACATGGCTTCACTGATGGGTTGAAGATTTATTAGAACCTTGAGCGTGACACTGATTTCCTTATCTCGGCGTGTAAAATGCAGCTGGTAATAGTCGGAATTCTTTAAGAAAAAAACCATGGATGCGATTAATTACATCAAAAAGACAAAAATTTAGGCCATTGTGTACGCTAATCACAGCTACGTACCTGTACGCGATGTGGAAGACGACCAGCTGCACAGGAAAGTGGTGTTCGTGACACGTAGCTGCATGACTGCGTGTGATCCTGAGAGTTGACATCAGGAGTGTCGTGTGCAGGTCCACGAACGCCAGACCGAGAGGATGAGGACGCGGAGTGAGTGGTTTTTGACTCCCCAGCAATTGGACGATGTGGTGGGGGAGGGCGAGATGGTTGCGGGGGATTACCTGCACGTTTCTCACGTATCCTCTGCTGCAGCTCCCCAACATCACACGCTACTTTATACTCGACGCAAGGACTCAATAATTGCGTCCCGCAAACACGGTAAATGCCCCCACCCGCATGCCCAACTCCCTCGGTTCCTGAATTGCTTCATATCTCAGTTGTTAGAGAACGAGGGGCTCGATAACTTTGTTGGTTGGCTTGAATGTCACGGCTGATAACTTTGGTTCCTTTCACGTCGGATCACGTTGATTCATGTCGCGTCGGATCACGTTCCTGCCTGTCACGTCGGATCACGTTGATTCTTGTCACGTCGGATCACGTTCCTGCCTGTCACGTCTGATCACGTTGATTCTTGTCACGTCGGATCACGTTGATTCCTGTCGCGTCGGATCACGTTGATTCATGTC
>NW_025931560.1:0-423 GCF_000764305.2 Hyalella azteca
CACCATAACATGTCCACACTATTGATCATCACTATCTCGCCATTCTTCATCACTACCTCGCCATTCTTCATCACTACCTCCTGTTCCGCATCACCATTCCCCCATCACCACTCACCATTCTCCATAGCTATCCCTCATCACGATCCCTCTATCACCATTCCCCTTCATTTTCCTCCTCGTACTCTTCCCCCCCAGACCTGACCCCCGGACAGGTCTACGAGGTGCTGGTAGAGGCCCAACCTCTTATCACTCACCTCATTTTCCTCATCACTATATCCCGTTCATCATCATCATTCCCCCATCACTACTCACCATTCTCCATAGCTATCCTCCTTCATTCTCCCCTCCCACTCCTCCCCCCAGGCCTGACCCCCGGGCAGGTCTACGAGGTGCTGGTAGAGGCCCGCACCGTAGGGTACCCTG
>NW_025931561.1:0-598 GCF_000764305.2 Hyalella azteca
AGCTTTGGTTAGCATATATATACCAGTCTTAGACAAATTAAAATTTGCTATAAATAAAGGCATAGCAAATAAATTTACACAATACAGCTCCTGAGCTCAAAAACCTTATGGCTTATAAAATTAATTCATGGCTAAAAAAATTAGCTGCTACTAGCTATCATAAGCTATGGTATTGCCATTTGCCAATGCCACTAATTTGGCTACAGAATATAACTCCAAATCTTGCTGGTCTGCAAATATATGATCTATTTTATTAACAAAACTTAGCAGCATTCTGAGCAATGAGCATAGTTTTGTTAACAAAATAGCAAACTCTAGTTTGCATAGCAATGATAGCATGATAGCAAACTTTAGTTTCTGGAAGCATAAAAAAATCTTTACAGATGTTATAACTTATATGATAAACTGAAACTGACAAGTCACAACCAAACCCCAAAATGGAATATGAGCAAAAGTTTCCTAAAGTTGCTGAAAAAAATAACAATTTCATGGGACATTTTTGAAAATAGGCATTTTGCTTGTATTACACTTAAAAAATTCTGAGAGGGCAATAAGAACAGGTGAAAGTTGCCAGATTAGGAGGGCATTTTTGTCCAAT
>NW_025931562.1:0-647 GCF_000764305.2 Hyalella azteca
TTCCTTGACGTAACCCCATAAGAAATAGTCACATGGGGTGAGAGATCAGGTGATCTCGGTAATCAGAAGTGTAGAGCCAATTTTCATTTCCGATGCGTACTACCCAAAGCTCAGGAAGTGACTGATTCGTAGTTTCGGACATCAAGATGCCAATTCCGCGTTCGAATAGGTTGAAAAAAAAACAGAATCTTTCATTTTCAATTGGCATATACATAATTTATTTTGAATTTATACTTAACTAAATACGAATTTATTGAATCTGGTCCATCATTTAGATTAACCCTGTATAATGATAATCTTAGGAAAAATTGGTTAGAATTACAATCTGGAAAATCCCTCCACACCATCCCTTGTAATTTAACAAAATCTAAACTTCACGAGTTTATCTCCAGAACGTATCTACGTATCTTTTATGAATCTTTGTATGTATATCTACGTATCTTTTATGATTTGTATGTATGTATCTACGTATCTTTTATGATCAATCCCTGCAGCGTGAAAAATCTGTAACAAATTCTACGCTGCACTGTGTTCAAAGCTGAGGTACAGAGGACGAACATGCAAGAAGAACGCTTGTGAAGCAAAGCTTCCTTTGTGCCTAACAAATTGTTTCATAAAAACGCTTTCCTAGGGCCTTCGTAGTATTT
>NW_025931563.1:0-31928 GCF_000764305.2 Hyalella azteca
GATGGGAGCTGCTGTGGAGGAGCAAGCAACTGTGAGTGATGGGAGGCGATGTCTTAGAGAAAGATATTTTGAACTCCGACTAATTTTCTCGCTCTGACTAATTTTCTCGCTTGAACTTCGAGCGCACTATCCGGGATATAAAAAAGTGTGAAGACGAAATTCCCTTGAAATTCAAATCACCTACAATCCCGTCGCTATTAAATGCTCAAATCACTGAAATTAATAAGATGATGTAGCTAAATTGGTTTCCGTAGATAAATAAGAGTTAATTGTCGTAGTTTAATCCATTGTCTGAGGATTAATCAACAGTCGTCAAAGCTATTCGTACCAGCGCGAG
The DNA here is from genome assembly GCF_000764305.2 of Hyalella azteca. NCBI lineage: Eukaryota > Metazoa > Arthropoda > Malacostraca > Amphipoda > Hyalellidae > Hyalella > Hyalella azteca. Next base: position 338 of record NW_025931563.1, read on the forward strand.
TTATCGATAGTTGACAACGTACTTAAAGCAATCGGCCGTGACGAAATCACTGAAGAAAAAGTTTTAAAATTTTAGCAAAAGAGGTGACGTCACTCCTCATTTCGCGGCAGGCTCATAAACATGCCGTGCTTTGTTGTGTAATGTTCTCACCGCTTATTCTCCCCTCACTTGTCTTTGAGTCTGAGCAGTGAACAGGAAATTAAGTTTCTTTGGTAGGATGCAAGAACATGCAACCTTATTCAAAATACCACTCTCCAACGTCTCCGAAAGTTAAGAGATCTCGTTCATGAATACCTAATTTTTAATTTCATGAGGATAAATCAACGTAACAATTCCTTGTTCAATCTTCAGTATTTTCAAGGGTTTTGGTATGGATCTCCACAAGTCAATTTTGCCTAGCCATAACCAATCCATATGCTTTGACCAATCCTTTTGATCAGAGGCCATAAGTTAATTGAAACGATTCTGTCTATTCAAACATTTCCGCGAAGCAGGAGGGCAATTTATTTGACTCAAGCTGTTGATGGAAGTTGCTTATTTGATAGGCTGGATTATATGCGCAAATGAAGCTCGTATTTTTCTGTGTGTAGATAAATTTCATTGGAACCTGGTTGAAGCTGACATCTTTTAGCAGCACTAGAATCTTGATGTCGAGTTATGATTCACATTCACTCTGAGACTCCGGGTAATATTTAGATAATGCAGGTCCCTCCTACACGTTCATCCGATGATTAAAGTATTATTATATCAAATATTATGTATTCACTTTTTCATTTTTTCGATTCTTCTGAAGTATACTAACAAAGTACCAATTGGGCTTGACGGTTTTCAAATGCCAAATAAAAATTTAATGCGTAGCTTAAAATTTGTCCTTGTGTAGGTGACATGCAAATAATTTCAGGCCAATTTCAGGTAAAATATTACGCATATCTTATCTTGTTCGTCATTTTGACGATGGCAAGGACGTGCACTGTCATACCGGAGCGGTGATGGAGGAAGACGCGTCTCATCCGCCCCAGTCCATGCCTGGTGGCCGTGACACGCGGAGCGTGGAGAGAGCGGTCCGTAGACTTGAGGCGCGGGTCTGACTGAGCGTCTCAAGAGGGTAGCTCATTGCGGTAAAAATTCATTCAAATAAATACTATAGCTACGTGAAATTTTCATCTGAGATGACTGTGGATGAATCGCTCGAGTAATTATATGATATTTCATAATACACAAGCAGGTGTGATATACTTAATTTCAAGTCTGAATGTTCATCTCGAATGGACTTAATCAATTTAGCATTCATGTAAAAGATCAGTAACCCATTTTCACATGTGCACGTCAAAAGTCTAATACAGGAGTGTTTTGTGAGGTTTGTATTCACTTTCACTGCTACACTAGACACTGCATATAGAAATATATATAAATCGGTGTCTTGTGATTTCACATGTCGTATTATCTCTATTTTTATTTTGTTCAATTTAGGGTATATTTTATTAGTGATAAACTTTTCTAGTTTTAGAAAATCAATAAATCCTTCTAAGCTAATCACGACTGAACGGCGGACGTTCATAAGTTTAGGTGTATAAGTCGCACAAAACTATTTATAATCTTTAATTATAATTCTAAACTTCAATTCCATTGAAAACAAATTTCTTTCTCTTAAAATCATAAATTTGTTTTCGCGTTCACGGCAGAAACAAATTAATTTGGAAATTGTAGGATGAAACACATGAACTTCTATTTAGCAAAATGGAATCAACGGTTCATTTATAAGACTGCCATGCATTATTCGTTGATAGAAACTATGGAGTTCAAAATAGCATAAAAGCGTTCTGGGACAATGTCAATCCACCATGAAGTCGGCATCCAACCCCCTGCCAACATCACTGTCAATCCGCCATCCAACCGAATCCAACTGCATTTTCTGTGCACTAATTTGAAAGCAGGATGTTTGCAACGGGGTTTTCTTGCCATTATAAAATATCACCTCATCATTCCACACGAAGCTCTATGCACAAATGCCCTCACTAATACACAAAAAATTGATACCAAAAGTATCGTGATAGAGAAATACAAACTGTTCCCTGCAGCGCCGCTATATTTGCCTGCGCAGATTACTGCAGGGGTCAGACTGTCGCGTAATTTGCCCTGCAATGCAAGCCTGTGCTCGTAAAATATCTTACGAACTGTGCTAGTTTTCTGGGACTGCTTGCGGAAATATTCCTGGTAAGGGCTAATAATATCTGAACTTTAAATGATCATTCAGGGTCTAATTATGGCGATTGTTTCTATGTTAATCGTAAATAACAGTATTTGTCGGTGTCCACTCTGAATCTCAGTTCCTCAGTGCTGACATTTATTATATCATGAAACCATGAAATTATCATTTTAAAGCGAAAAACAGCAGAGTAATTATAACGGCGTCAATTGCAGACATCGGACAGAGCCGCTGCTGGGGCGGCCGTCCCAGCCTGGCGAGGAAATGTGCAACATTCATTGACTAGTCATTCATGCAGTCATTCTTACAGTCCTCATTCGTTCGTGTGAACGGCATTCATGTAGTCGTCATTCATGTAGTCACTCATGAATTCATTCATGTAGTCATTCAGGCATCCAGCAAATTCTGTTTCAGGTATTTACATAAGTATTAATAAACAGGACAAAGTTTTCAATTTTAATTTTAAATTTAATAGTTTTTCTCGTATTATGTCTTGATAAAAAACGTGCATATTAGCTAATTCTAGAACAAGGAAGACTTTCTCTTAAGCTTTCGAAAAAACTCTAATTCAGTCCTAAATTTGAGGAGAATGTATACACTAAATTCCTTTGTTTGAACTTGAACATCAACAGGCGCGAGATGAAAAATAATCACTAGGACGAGTCTGTTGAGTGGCGTAAGTGACCCGAATTTGTTGGTGTTTTTAATAATCATGAGGAACATTAACATTCATATGTAAAGTGGTGTTAGTGACGCAAATTAATTTGTTTTTCTCGTTTTTCTCGTATCTATACATAGTGTTGGAGTGTGAACGTCCTAGTATTCGCATATTGTGACGCTGAGCGTTAAATGAATTGCATGAGGCGTGCGTACATGCTTGTTCAATTTACGCAACTACAAAGGTGACTAATTTTATTGGCACTTTCTTCGTTATTAAGAGGAATATATCGCACGGCAAAATTTATTTCATCTCGTGTTCAATTATCAAGCATAATTGAGGACATGTATGTTATCATATTCATAAAGACTGCAATAATTTTATTATAGTAGGAAATTTTGAATTAATCATTCAATTGACAATAAATTAGTATTCCTAATGAAATATTTGAAGACGAAATATTAATTGACAACAAGATTTTAAACAGACCAAAAATCATCTAACTTAATTACCTCTTCTAATAAAAAGAGCCAGACGACAGCTGGACGATTCGCCTCCACTAGCAATGCTCACCAACATCGAGCTTTGAAGTCTCTGCACTCGTGATATTTTGAATGCAATATATTATATGTTATATAATATATCAATGCAACGGGATAATAATGAGTTTTTGGGAACTAGAAACTGATCAATTTTCAGAGAACGAAGTTAGTTTAAATGGTTATTAATCTTTTCAGATTTTATTAATGTCTTCTAGATGTCTGAGCAGTCAACGGAGTTTTCAAGTTTATTTGTAATTTTAAATAAAACCGAAATTTTTTCCCGGCAAGGAAAACGTATTTGCATTCTGTGTTATGCTACGTTTTTTAATGAAAAAATTCAAACAGTGATCTCGATCACTGGACAGTGAGTGAATAGGGCACTAGAAGTATTGAATGGTACGGTTGAATGAACAGGCACATGATGACATTCACTTGGTATATATACGGTTACATTTGAATGCACACGCTGCCATTCACCTATTACGGTTACATTTGAATGCACACGCCGCCATTCACCTATTACGGTTACATTTGAATGCACACGCCGCCATTCACCTATTACGGTTACATTTGAATGCTCACACCGCCATTCACCTATTACGGTTACATTTGAATGCACACACCGCCATTCACCAACACACCGGCATTCACCTATTACGGTTACATTTGAATGTACACACCGGCATTCACCTATTACGGTTACATTTGAATGTACACATCGGCATACACTTCTTACGGTTACATTTGAATGCTAACGCCGCCATTCACCGCATCGGTTACAATGGAAGACAAGGATGCTTGCCAAATGAGCCAGCAACCCAAGCTTGATCATCATTCGACCTCCAATTATACCAACGTCCCGACATGTCTAACGAATAATGAGCAAGGCTGAAGTGAGATCATAGAGTAATTTAGTTTTAGGTGAAGACGTCTTAGAGATTAAAGCTTTCAAGAATATTTTAACAAATAACTTTTCACTAAAATGACTAAAACCCATCAGCTATTATATTTTAAAGAAATGAAAATCTAAATTTCATCAAATATTTACACAATAATACAGGGTAGGTTGTTCATCAAAGTTAATAATACAGGGTAGGGTATTCATCAAAGTTGTAACGAAACAATACAAAAATACGAGCGAAAAATGAAGATGAAATGAAAATATAGAAAATTTAAGAAATGAAATATTTAGGAAGATGTAAAATGGCAGCCTCTTGGTTTCTATGAATGCTTACGTATATTTGGAAACTAAATGAATCCATTTTTTGATTCCTCAACTGCATACCTCAAAAAATACCTCAATAGTATTCGAAAAGGAGTATGACGATGGTATCCTAGCGAGGCCATCCTCAACAGACATTATGTATTCTCTATGGTATTCAAAGTAATCATAAAGGTATCGTTCCCTTCCGTAAAAAGCATCATAATTTCCATGAGACTCTATTTCACAATCAAGCCTCACTTACCGGCATGAATGTTGCTGAAATTAATGAACTAATCATGTTTGGCAACATACAAAAAATACATTCTAGTTCAGGTGCTTTTTTACGTCAAAATACAGGGTGGGGCAGGTCCGATTGAGCAGTTTTGAGGCGAAATAAGAGTAATGGAGGTACATAAAGAAGAAAGTTTATTTTTCTCGAGGTTAGCATAACATACCATTTAGAATACATATGTTTTAAAAACAATATCAGGAAGATGGTGTCCGTTAGCTGCAACACACTGTTGTAGTCGTTCTCGGAAGTTTCCTACAACACGTTCACACATATTGCGAGGTATGGCCATAACCTCTGCGATAATCCGTTCCCTTAGCTGTGGTAGGGTGTGAGAGCGATTTGTGGTAGGGTTTGAAAGCGATTTCTGAATACCACTTCTTGTAGATGTCCCCAAAGAAAGAAATCGCAAATGCTCAAATCAGGTGACCTCGCAGGTTACTGTAAATAACCTCTCAGAGACACCAGACGTCCGGGAAATATGCGTCTCAAAACATTGAGTGGCATTCGGGGTGTGTGAGCTGTAGCCCCATTCTGCTGGAACCACACGTCTCCCAATGCTTCATTTTCAACAATGTTTTCCATCCTGGGTTGCAAGAAATTTTGCAACATTGCAGCATAGCGTTCGGAATTCACTGTCACGGTTACTCCCTCCTCCAAGAACGACTCCATGCAGCAGTGCGTTGCAGCTAACGGCTACCATCTTCCAGATATTGTTTTCAAAACATAAGTATTCTAAATGGTATGTTATGCCAACCTCGAGGAAAATAAACTTTTTTCTTTATGTACCTCCATTACTTTTTTATTTCGCCTAAAAACTGCTCAATCGGTTCTGCTCCACCCTGTATAATCAAAGCAAGCAGATAAAATATACATGCTTTAAATAATAAAGTAATAGACCTCTTCAGAGCAAGACGAAATGGCTAATGAGCTTTCTGACTGAGAACTAGCTCTACGATTATTCAACTCACTGATAAATTAATGTAAATACATTAATTTAGATAAAAAAGAATCAATAATCAGAAGTAAATGCTTCACAATTAGTTAAAAATTTGCAACAGATCTCACAAATGGAAGAACGGGAATTTTTTTCATTAAATTGTCAAATGAAATTATTTATCAGCTGGATGGTGTTAATGAATTGCGACACGATTGAAGTGAAATTTCGAATAGCATTCCATTGATATTTTAGCCCACCTCTGAATAATTTCACTGATGACTTCAAGATTTAATTTAGCAAGTAAACTCATTCTGACTCACTTCAAGGAAACTTACTCTGGAATTTGTGTTATTATACTATTTATAGGAATTTAGGAATTCGCTCTATTGCAGTTAATATTGAAATTTTGTTCAGGTAGGGAGAACGGTTAAATATCGAATTTTATCTTATAAATTAATTTATTTGAGGATCAAGTTATTAATATTTGTTATGCTTTTAAATTTGTTCCTAAGGAGCTACAGAGAACAATGCTTGAGGTTATGGATGCTAGACAATCTGTTGAGCTAACACTCACGCCTGCGCTACCAGTTTATCTGCACGCCTCGAAACTCGACAAAAAATGCAGTCAAAGTTTCGCGTGTTTCAGAAGCGCCTGTGTAGTGTGCAACCCAACAGAAGCCTTTATTGCGAAGCTTCGGAAAGTGTTGTGTGAAAACATTTTTTTTCGGGCCACCGGCGGAAACTATGGCAGAAAAAGCTGTCAATTAGTAGAAAACTTTTGATACGTTTGTGCAATTTTCGACTGATGAGATTTTTTCCTATTCAATAAAGTTTTCATTGACTTAGGCTCTTCAATTTGAATGTTTTCAGTAGTATGTTAATTACGTTTCCGTTATTCCGTTATGACAGCGAGCTCTAGAAGTCACTTCCGCGAGAATGTTCATTTTACTCCAATGCCTCAGCTTGTGGATAAATTTGTAAAATTTTCTGTGAAACTAATTAAATAATATTTATTTTTCTATCATATTTCATATAACCTTGCTTCTTCGTATCAATCAACATTGATATTACTTGTTCTTTCAATTCTTTCTAGATGGAAATCACAACCAAAACTTAAAATAATTGTTATTTTTTTGGGTACAAAGACCTACGTAGTTTTGAAATACTGTATGCTCGGTCATGGTATTGTCATTGGATTGTAAAGAATACAATGAGTTAAGAGTGCGCTTTTGTGACAAGCGTGACACGAACGGGTTGTCGAGTGAACTGATCGTGGCTAAATCGTTTCATTGTTCAAAGAAAGTTTTTTTTAACTTAAATCACTGACAACATGCCGATGATCAAGTGGAATTTAAATTTACCTAACTTTTTTCGCAGGGTTTAATTTAAAAAACGCAAGCGGTGTCATCGTTGAATTAAATGTCGATATGTCGTTTTTTAGATTTAATTAAGCGTTCACATCAGCCGTCGTTGGGGACAAGTAATTAAAATGTTGGGACGTTGCACTTGAGACGCGTAAAGGCACTACGAAAAAGTAGACAAATGAAGTAAAATGTTGAATATAATTGGCAGCTATTGCCTCCGTTAGAATGCGTTCCATCTCGGAATTTATTATTCATTATATTTATATTTATTTATTTGATTTATTATTATTCGTCGTTTTTTTACGATCAAAGAATAATTACAGTGTCAAGGAAAAATTCGAAATTAGTATCTATTTTTCCATACTTGTCAGGAAAATCTAGTATTCACCACATTTATTGGCTTAATTTTAAGAAATAATCTTTCTGGTTTTTATGCTTCTAATTAATTTCTGAAGGGCTTCTTCTGTTAGGCTGAGTTTTCTACCGTGAAAAATTTTGCCGGGATTCCAGAAATTATTGTTGCGTTATTGATGAATGCTTTTGTTCCAAACGTATCCACAAGCATTGTATGAGTAAAAACACGTCAATATCGACTGCTGATGAATTAGGATAATTTTTGGTAATTGAGATATTTTAAACGTTTACGATTATTCTTTTGATCAGGATGTCGAGGAGACTGGCTTAATAATTGCAAATGCGACTTAAGCTCAAGTGTCCTGAGTTTGTAGAATACAAACGTGGTCGGGGACGAAGTAATGTTTCCGAAGTTATTGTCTTAGAAAACATTTTGATACTACCTTGAAGTAGCGGTCCTTTAGCGAGTGCGCATTATCATAGCAAAGCGAAAATTTAGATGTAAAAGAAACGAAATTCAATTTGTATTATCGTTGTATTCATTTCCTTTTGTTAAGAAAATGACAGAGACAGTTTGAAATGTTGCATTGACTTCATAGAAGCTCGATAGCAGCATTCGGTTGAATCGATTGACAAAATAAGATCAAAGGAAAGTTCTTTAGGGAATTTAACGAAAATTCAAATATTTGGAGTCACAATATTAATACATGCTATAGATCTTTGGATAAGCAGATTTTTATTGAATTTAAGTATTCTTTTATAGGTTGTTTTATTGACCTCTCCTTATTGCTAATTATTGCTACCATGAGCAACATTAGTACTCAACCTTCATTCACATGTATTAACGCATTCATTGTAACTCATACACTGCAGGTATCAATCAGCATGCAGGTCAGACGTAACTAGAAGCCGAGTGCGCCTATGGGCTTAATATTATCTCTTGCCCAAGGAAACACGAAAGCTTCGCTAAATAGATAGACAGCGTTCTATAAAAAACTTGACCTATATATTACCGAGTATATGTAGGTTAGCTCCGTGTTGCGTACGCTCGATAATACCTGCAATGTAAGAGTCCCTTTATTCCGTAACCCGTCATATTGAATCCCGCTATCCCGACTCTCACTGTCCCGTTTCCCGTCACCCAAAATCCCGTCATTGCGACCCCAGTTGATAACTTCACAGCTGAACTGTGCTAACAAAGCGTCAGTCATTAAACTCCTAGTTTTTAAATTCATTTTTTTATAAATTAATACCTATCAGAGCACCAGTCCCCTAATTTGTACTCTTTTCTGATTCATCTTTTTCAATCCACAATTTTCCAATGTCTCATTTTTCTGACACAATAAATAAAATTTCATTCTCAGGTTAAATCTAGACTAAACAGCTGTCGTAAACATAGCCGCTTCACCTAATTATTAATTTATCCCTCCAGATTCGGAAACATATAACATTGATTAATAATTATTAAATATAAAGTCCTTCCGCTACTGAATCAAAATCAATTAAAGGTCTCAAATTACTTAATTTCACACGAACTCCACTTCAATGAGTGTTTGTCTGAGTTGAAATGATCCGAGGCTATTTTAGATGTAAATAAAGTTCTGTTGAATTACCAGCAAATCGATCGCTTTGGAGCCTAACAACTTTTCCTGTTCGAACGGCAACTTGATAGAACTTCTGGGAAAGTTTGTCAATAAATCGCTGACTGGCCCGAGGCAAAATTACCTTATATCAGTGTGGACGTAATGGAGCTTTAATTTTGAATACGTCAATAAGCAAGATTGTCCTGATTTACAGTTACTGAGCTTGTGGACGTGAACAAATTAGCTGTCGGATGCAGCGATTTAACTTTTTAGCTCCAAAATTAGAGAATTAATTCACATCTTCACCACTGATATTGTAATTTGAAACCTGAATTTCATTCAGTCGCATACCATGTCATAAAAGGGACGATATTATTTCATGCAAATATTCAGAATATCTTGTAGAAAATCTGAATCATTTTTAATCGTATAAAGTACCTGAATTAAGAAATTTTGTCATGGTCGCTTCGCTTTTATCATGTCATTTTGGTTCAAGCTTTGAATTTCATTTTGTTAAATAAAAGACGTAATTAAATCCATGTTAAAATTTCCCCGTTACGAAGGCTTCCTGATACGAAAGGCTTTCCCGGCATAAAGGATTAAAAAAAAGCTTTTTCGAATTAAGGACAAATCTGTGCCAACTGAAACAAAGGTTTAGCGTATATTAAATTCAAAGTACAAACCATTTGGGAGGTAGAGTGAGTGAAGGAAAGCAAACAGATAAATTTAATTTATTTCCTTATATACTGTAGTTTGCGTTCTCTCACTGATCCTTCCTTTTCCTCCAACTATTTTTGCCACACCGTCGAGAATCATGCATTCAGTAGTCACGCTGACAACCATTGCCCTATTTTTATTACCCTACACCTGCCCATTGAACAACACTCAGGGCTCCTGCAACTGCCAGGACCCCAAAAGACCGTCAACAAATAGTTTATTTACCCCAGGCATCTTTATATTTCCAGTCATGTTAGGTACCACATTTTGCCTTTTCGGCGCTTGGCTACGCTCATGTTTAATTATGATTGATCAACTTAAAATGAAAAAAGTATAGAAGCCGCAGGCCTTGTTATTGGATTATAAAACATGGTCGTGTTGACTGCCACCAGTTCACTCCGATTTGATCGACTCTGTATTCTGTTTACAACTCTCCGTATATTTGAGGCATGCACGTAGTTCTTCCCGACTTGCATTTATCACAAACTTTTACTGCTTGACCTGACAGGAGTGAGTAACTGGGATTCTATTAGCGAACTAATGGGCCATTGCGAGATGAGCTGTCGAATAAATAAGTCGCAACGAGTGGCTAACAAGGTTGCCTTAGCTGTAGAAGAGGCTTCATATACTTGAAAATAACCCTAGACTCAAAATTTTGACCCTATGATCTGGTCATTATTTCGTACTTAATTTGCACATTTCGTACTTAATTTGCAATTTTAACGTTTCTCAGCGAGAGCAGCACTTTAGCCGCTCTTTATGTGACGGATCAGCGTTAATTTCATGGGTATTTCTGCCAAGAGATTACAGTACATCCGTTACGAGGCGTTGTTCTCAGATCATCAGGCTAAGAGTTTAAATCCTCTTGCATGAATGAATTTTGTCTACGGGACTAGCAACTGACGGACGCAATGTCTGGGCATGTCTTTTAAGGATGGCCTCGCTTACAAATCCCCAACAATCTTTGCGAAATACTTCGTAATGTGAAGGCATTTTTTTCGGCTGCAAGTATATTCAATATAAAATAGATATAATTAAGAATATTTTGACAACTTATTGGTATGCGCAAATATTTTCTCTGTATTATGCAGCCAGCTTAAACATTTTTCTATTCCAACTTTACAGTAAATAAATGTGCATATCATGATGCATCCGAAACAATTTTCAGCACAACTTTTTGATGAGAAATATTATAGAAGTCATAAGCGCTTGTTACGTCACAATTGTACTAAATAAATTCGTATTCGTAGGAAGAAATTATATTCGGTCTAAAAAACTTGAAGACCAGCTTTTGGTCACGTTCTGCCACCGCCATCATGTAGTTTTGTTATTTTTACGCCCGAATTTTGAATTTTTGTAAGAGCCTCTCGAGCGTCTTCAGTTTTGCCCGTCAAAGACAGAGGGAAATTCGTCACCAGCGGAAAAATGTGCGTTAATGTTCCACTTCCTGAGTGAGCAACTCACTCCAAGTCAAACAGCTTTAAAGACAGAAACTTTTAGGGATGCTGCACAAGTTTCAAGTCACATTACCTTCATCAGAACTGGCACACTCGCTCTACAATTTGCAGCGGCTTAGGTGAAATGTAAATGCGGCTTAGGTCTATTCTCCAACATTAATTAAAACAACGGATTTCTTGCGTATTAATTCATAAGCGTGTATTTTTATTATAAATTTTTGCTTGCAAGATCGACATATCATTAAATGAGTGTTGCAACTTTTTGAACTTGGCTTTGCTCTGATGGTAACTCTGGGCATGACCATAATATTTGCTACACTTCTCATGACGATGTTATCTGAGATGTTACTTGTCTAATGTTTTCCAATTGCTCAGATAATTTTAAATCGCCTACTGATAAATTTTGACTAAGCATGTTTTCATCGACAACTTACACTAATTCTTTCATTCAACTCGAGATTAAAACCGTTCTATATATACTGTATGTATGATAAATTTAATAGAACCTATTCTCAATTTCCAACAACCTATTATTATATCAGCACGTTACTCGCAGCTTAATTATCAGCAGAGAAAAGAGACACAAACTTTTTCAAATGTTCTTGGCTGTATTTTCAAATCGTTTTGCTTCAGGGAAAATTCTCGCTCCACCATTTCGTCGGTAAAAGAAAATGCAATAACAAAATCCCGCGAAATTTCGTTCACTTGCACCGTCGTCGTCTGCACTTCCAAAATAATCCAATTGGTGATGAAGTTATTGGGGATCTGCACAGGAATAAACTTGTCTCCTTCATTCAATCAAGAGCATCGCAGACAATATTCTACGGATTGATACCATGCAAACGAAGAGCTGCTCAATATTGAATTGCGAATTGTATAATAAAGCCAAACGCGCACCGTCACATTGCAGAAGGGGCAATCTTACGTAACATTACATAAATTTGACGAGTATTAAGTTCGCAACAAATTCCGCTTCTGCAGCAGTCATTGTCATTTGGCGTCTCTCCCCATTTTCGCTCTTGACGGTCACACACAAGATCTGTTTAGAAAATTCAATATTTTACAACACGTATTTAAACTATCGTAATTTTCCTCGGTTTTATGGCTATTAATATTATAATCCGTGTCCTTTTTTGTTCCATCTCTCACACACTAAATAAAAAATTCTGAACAAGAAACTGGAGTTTTGCGATCTCGCAACAATATTTTTATTAATTTGTTTTCGAGCCATTAAAATATCTCTTTTTATACATATTACCTCCACTCTATAAAAAATGTGAATTTCAATTACTTTTTTCCAGGGGCTGGTCTGCTGCTGCATCATTCATAAGGTGAGCTCAATCTTTCTGCGTTCCATTGAGTTTAGGGAAATAAATTTTACCGGTCTAACTGTTCGAATACTTCTTGAGGGAGGCAACTTCCGTAGAAGGATTCAACACGCAATAATAAGAGCAACAATCACTTATTTAACACAAACAAATCGTCGGACTTTCCCGTAGTGCATGAGCACCACCCTGGATTTAGCTGTGATCAAAACCGGAAGCCCACCCAATAGATCCTGCAAGGATCATTGACGCATAACGCTGAAACTTTCTGCTGAGTCCAATTAAGCGTAACAAGCGGCCATCGTGCGGCTACTTCTTCACCTTCTTGCCGGCCACAACAACAAATTTTTTTTTTCCAGGTTTTAGATCAAACCTCGGCTTCTCCTTCGATGTTTGTTTATCCACGATCATAGCAATTGAGCTAATCAGTGCATTCTTAATTGTTACTGAAACGCAACCGGCATTTTTTTATGTAGTTTGCTTGAATTTTTTTTTTTTGCAATACAAAACAATTTACTTCGACCAAAATAGGTTCTGATGTGTTGGCCCAATGAAAATTGCATGGCGGTACAAACTGCTTCTTTAGCAAGACATTCTCAACTGGCTTCAATTAGCGACAACTTTCAGTGTAGGTGTTGATACATAATATAAATACAGAATCATTCTGTAGGCAGAAGTAAAATATAATTTGATTTAAAGTATCTCTCAGATTGTTCTTTTGTTGTTGTTGCTCAATATAAGCAAGCATAGGAAGCCCTGATTGCGATAAATTTTGTGAAAAAATACTCTAATAAGAACACTTCTCTCATTAACAGGAAATGTTCTATAATGTTCCATTCTAGAGAAGCAGTAAATGTTAATGACAAAATTCCTCGCATATGCAGCAAGAAATAATGGCAGAGTCTGGCTGCAAATTATCCTCTTGTGGGCGAAACTTCAGCAGTTGCCGACCCAACCGGCGACCAGCCAACCCATCTTCCAACCTGTGTCTCAGATCTATTAATTTTCGTCAACCGTAGTGAGCTGAGCCCTCATGAGACCAGAATATCATTTGTTCCCATCCTTGTCGGCATTAAAAGGAAAAGTTTCCTTTTAAACGATTTTTTCTGACACTCACACGCCAAAAGCGTCAAAAACGCTCGAAGTTTTTTAAAGTGACACCTCTTGTTAACTAAGATTTGTTTACAAAGTTTCTAACATGGTTTTAGACTTTGAACACTGGACTCGTTTAGAAACGAGAAGTTGCTGATGAATCCATTGTTGTTATTAAAGTAGACAAGCGATTAAAATTTTATGCAAACAAATGTTCAGACTCTGAATTTTGTGTTAAGTAACTTAATTTTAAAAACATCCTTGCTAAGCCAATTCCTAACTAATTTCAGACTTGAAAAATAAACAAGATATCACCGAGAAAACAAGACCAAGATAAAATTGTCTCTAGAAATACGTTGCACGCCCATAGGCAACCAGACTAAATAGTTGATGCAAAAACATGCATTCGACTAACATGACTCATGATCAGCGCATTTTATTTAGGCTATTGTCGGGAACAACATATTTTTATATTCATATCGAAAAGTTTCGTTGTCTGCGAGCACAGAAAAAAAATCTGCGTCTATACTATAGAGAGCTATAACAACGACCGCGACCACCGAGCACAAGGGAAGCTGAACAAGCGTTGCGCTCGGTAATAAAAAATAATCAACCAAGCGTTGCCCACGGCAATAAACATAACAAAATTTCTTAAGAACTTGAGTCGCCTAGCATCAGCGCCGTGCATTACTGAGCCTAAATTATTGATCGAAAATTTTTACATTTTTTTATCTCATATTTGCTTGTACAAATTCCAATTGTTTCCAAGAAAAATGGTTTCTTTGGTTTCCATGAAAAAATGGCAATTTATTTATTTTATTTATTTTGGCCTCCACCACTGAGACTGTATATGACATAAAATCATTTTTTTCTAAGGATCATGTTCCATAAGCTCAGTTAATTCCTACTTGCAAGGGATTTTTCGTGATAGTGATTTTTATTATTAGAATATTTGCAGCACATTCAAACTATTACTATACAAATGCGATTCCCCTCTATTCGCTTGTACCAGAACGATCGTCCAAAACTCTTCTTCAGGCCGGTGTTTCTTCAGGCATAATTCTTGGCAGCTCTGCATCAAAGATTTGCAAGACAGGCTCAGGCTTCTTTATAACAGAGGGAGAATAGCAGCGAACTGCACGGCCGACGCTCCCTACAACTGACAACGCAATGCTCACGCGCACGATTTACTCGCGCGATGTGGCAGGTCTCGTGTCAAGTTCTTGTATTCAGATGAATGCAGAGTGCGGGATGTTTGTGAGGATTACAGCCGTACTTATTGTACTTCTGTCACTACGTCGAGATTTAAATTTTGAGATTGTATTAGTTAGTCGATTTATTCAGTTAGTTTATGTGTGTATTTACCTTGCCTTGCTTCATTTTTAGAGGGACTCGATCAGAAATGTTCAAAACTCATTGTAAATAAGTTTTGGAGAATTCTGCACAAGTTCATTCAGACTCGATCCTGTCCCTGCCATCTTATTTTATTACTTAAGCAATAATTCCGACCAATGAAGAGGCAACAAAATTTAGTTATAAACTTTTACTAGTGCGAAGTTGTAAAACCTATAGAGTAAGATCTGCTTGGTCGCAATGACCAAGTTTAGGCATTGAAGTACACTAAGTTTTCGTTATGGAGATCGTGACATGAGAAGTCATGCAGCTTTCTGCGCTAAAGTTCGCTTGAAGATGATTTGTCTCGAGGAAAGTTTTTATGCGCTATTGTGCCAGTTTGATGTAACTTCTTGAAGATTGTTAGTGCAACTAAATTTCAATTGCGTGCGTTTTTCTCGCAATAGCAGCGCCACGTTGTATGATCCGACGAAATGATGCGTTTGATCGTTATGGAAAAGTTCTGATTGTTTCGGTGCTGGCAAGTGAACATTTAGTTAATATACGCGTGTAAAATTCATAATCTGTTTCCATGAGTATTATGTGCAATCAACTTCCATGAGCAACAAATCTTCGAAAAAATAACTCGTGTAGTGTGGAAATTTTCTACTCTGTTTGTTACCCTAGTTATTCGGTCGTTTGTGTCCGCTATTGGTCTAACTGAGGAATTTTGCATGTTCCTCAATAAGAATTCAGTTGATAGCATTATGATGAAATTTTTATTAGATATGGATTGACGATAATCAAACTCGAGTTTGGTGTTCCTAAATAATATTTATTAAGTCATGACGTGTCATTATATAATAAGGGATACATATGATTAAGCAATTGACTTGAATCGTGGTTTCTCCAATTATTGCCATATAATTATATTTCTGAGTCTCTCAACCTTAACCTTAACTATTACTCTTACTGAAACTTTTTTTGCAATTTACTATCCAGGACTTGACGCGCTTTGGTGAGTTTCTATGAAGAATGCCATACTTGAAGGACGTTGCTTCTGATGTGAAGGGATTATAAATGTGTCTGAGAATTGTAGTTTTTTAAAGACTTGTCTGGAACGCGACTCACATTAACCTCAATGTCAAGCTTTCGATCGTGAATAGCGAGGACTCGAGACCACACGAATGCATTTTAAGTGAGTTTACCATGACCAGGAATGTTCATCTTGACATGATCTCTCTCCTGCTAACATATCTTGAATGTGACAACCATTGCTAAAGTCCTCGGCCCAGGTCACATTTTTGCTGCAATCTGCGCAATTTCTGTCGCATAAAGATCCCGGCATATCCATAAATAGAAATGTTTGAATAAACATCAATGAAAATTTCAAATAGAACCAAAACTTTGTGTAAACCTTTGAGTCATCGCTACCAAATCACTTGTTGGTTGTATATTTCTGTCTGAGGAGGTCAGAGTTTGCAAGAAAACGTCGATTTTTCTGTCATGAGAATTATTTTTTACCTTATTGGGTAATGCTTTATGAATTATTTATTTTTTATTTGTGTACCAGAGGATGATTTTAATTAATTAGTTACGGCATATATCACAGATAAATGGTTTAATCATTGTTTTCCTCTAAATTTATTTGCATATTTGATCTCTTCATCATCTGTATTTTTGAAAACGCCAAGTAATTTTTTATCTCGTGAAGATCTGCTTTATCTTGTAAATAAGTCATTTTTAATAGATGAAGATTCCTGTTGATTAGTTATCACCAAACGATTTGTTATTTTCTGTTTCCTTCTGCCAATATAAAAATTTATTAGAACCAACAATTGTAATATAATATGGCATGTTATGCTTCTAGAGAAGCTAAAATATGAGGATATTCTAAGTTAAACCATCATTATTTCAATGATATGATAAAAGTAATATAGAAATTAGTTATCTTATGCAGATTTGTAATCGTATGTGGATTTATTATCTTGTGTTAATTAATTATCTTCTGTGGCTCGTAATAGTCTGTTCATCATTTATATTGTGTTGACTTGTCAACTCCTGTAGATTCTCATGTCTGCAAGGAAACTCTTGGTTTCTTCAGGTGCAGTGGACAGCTGATTCAGTACAATCAACTTTACATTATTAAAGTTTGTAAGATTTCTTTAACAAGAGCAAGAACTAGGTTACTTTATAGATTAGGATAGATTTAATTAAAAACACTATTTAAAATTGCACAGTATTTTCGCGTTGGAGATGTAAAATCAGCATGAAGGATAGACATTAGAAAAGAAAATTAGAAGCAGAAGATTATACCGAATCGTGGGGAAAAACTGTTCTGTTTTGAGAGTACAATTATGAACGAATTCCTAGTTGAAGTATTGACAGACGAATTTATAGCACCTTTCTGATGTCTGACTGGCTGGTGAAATTGATACCACATCTTATATATTTTTAAAGGAAGGACTTAGTTGATAATAAAGAGCCTCAGTCATGGATGTCTTCTATCGACATGTCATAGTCGATCTCTTAACCCTTTGTGTATTGACGAGACCTCTCGGTTCCAGGCCTTTATGTACGACCGAAATACATTAACAACGGCTAATGTATCCGTATATACTAAGAGTTAACTAACTTTAAGCCGTCAAGTATCTTTAGTACATTGGTACAATTGTAATAAGTATTAGAATGGTTTCATTTGTGCATTGGTTATAATCAGTACATTTTTTGAATAGTCTGAACATTGCTTATCATCATCACATTTGTTATCATGTGTACATTGGTTATCATCTGTACATAGGTCGTCACGAGCCTATTGGTTATCATGAGTCTATTGGTTATTATTAGTGCAATGGTTATCTCGAATATATTTGCCGCCTACCGTTAAGTTTTATCCTTTGGGGAATACATTTGTTTGGTTATTTGTTCCTTGTTTCCGGCCAGCTGTCTTCTGATTATTATTTGTGACCTCAAGTTTACTTTCTATCATTTTTCTCGGTTTGTATTCATTGAGTTATATCATCTGACGTATACTAAGAGTCTACATCCACTAACTTTAAAACGTCAAGTATCTTCAGTACATTGGTACAATGGTAATAAGTATTAGAATGGTTATCATTTGTGCATTGGTTGTAATCTGTACATTTTTGTAAATAGTCTGAACATTGCTTGTCATCTGCACATTTGCTACCATGCGTATATTCGTTATCATGTGTATATTGGTCGTCACGAGCATATATTTATCATAATTATTTTGCTTATTATTAGTGCATTGGTTACTATCGAATTGATTCGCCTTCTACCATTAATTTATATTCTTTGGGGAATACAGTATCCTGTGTGCATTTTCTGTTTTATTTGTAAATTTGATGTCTTTTGTTTATTGTTCCATATTTTTGGTTTGTCTGATTTTTCTCGATCTCGAGTTCACTTTCTATCTTTTTCGCTTTTCATATTCCTTGAGTTTTATCATCTTACGTAAATTTGCAATCACGCGCAGATTGTGCAAGATTTGCACGTGTGTTCTGCCGCCCTGGATCCAGCAACGCCAGGCACGGACTCGCTGCTGTAATTGCGTCGGATTGCGTCGTGATTGTTGCGCCCCTCAAACTTGTTTAATATGACAACTTCGCACAGCTGCACATAAGCTGTGGTGCGTAGATGGTGCAAAGCTGTGGTGCGTAGATGGTGCATAAGCTGTGGTGCGTAGATGGTGCATAAGCTGTGGTGCGTAGATTGTGCATAAGCTGTGACACGCGGATGGTGCAGTCAGCTGGATTAGTGCACTTTTAGCCAGCGTGAGAAATAGGGCGAAACTGTAGTGCAATGAATAATTCACCTATACTCGTATTTATGGAAAAAAGTGTTTAAAAACACAGTGAACGATTTGATTTGACTTTTGGAGGATACCCTCAACTAAAAAAGATTCCGTTAACAATAATTAGACTGCTCGAACAAACAGTGAAAAAGCGGTCTTCCCGGCGTTCTATAGTTACCGGCCACCCCGTGAAAATGAACCGTTTTGCCGTTTTTTCATTCAGATCTTACACGGGTTTCTAGCGTAAAATTGGAATAACAACGGTAACGTGGTGTTTATTTCCACGTTTCATGGTTACTGAAACGCCAGTAATACCGTTCAACGGTAAATTTTTCTAACAGTGTAATAATTCCCATTGATCATATTTATTCTCCCAAGTACAAACATTTTCTCTCAACTCTTCGCAAAAAATATCTCACGAGAATTTATTGGCTTTTGAAGGTCTCGATATATTCTAGATAATTTTTGTCGTGACATTTTTCCTCCACTATTAGATCTGTTCGAAGTTTCTCGAGCAAATTTATAAAAAAACTAGCAGAAAGTGTAACATTTTAATGTGTACATTTTTTTTGGTTTTGTAACAGAAAACTGGAAATTCCGAAGATCCTTTTACATGATCAACGAGATGGAAATCATTTAAACGACGAGATGGAAATCATTTATCAGATTCGCGGAGAACTTTTCACCAGTAATCTGACGTTAAAATAACGTTGATTAAACGATATTTCTACGAAATAAAATCATAATTCACGTTATTTCAACGTCATTTGCCTGGAGGGTTAGGTCTCTCGCTAGCCAATGTTGAAAAGAAGCATCTTTCGTGCTAATTTTGCTGGATGATGAAAGGAGTTCATTATTTACTCTTAGACGAAGTTGCTTAAAAATATTGCCAATTAAAGCCGAGATTATTAGAAGAGTTATTTTTCTTAAAAACGTAGCTTTGATTGCTTTCTAAGCGCTGTAAAGATAAAAACTCTTATTACCTGGCTCGGTTGATAATATTTCTAATTATTTCAATCATATGAAAAATGGCAATATTTTTTTCAACATTTCTGCTGACTTACGAGGTCGTTAAGAATTTTTTTCGACGTTTAGAAAAATGAAAAATGTCAACTGAAATTTATTGGAGTTGCTGGCTACCTCGCCTAACTTGAATCAAAGTAAGGATGAACTAACTGTCTTGTGATGTCTCAATCATAACAAGTAACATACCTCCGGAACATGATCCGAAACATCTTACTTTTACATTGATGTGATGTCCCACGTCGAGTTACTGTGAATCAATCAGACGTAATTGCTCAATCTGACAATCGCTGTCAAGTTATTGCCAATATTTGACCGCTTCGCTAATTATTGATATCCGCATGAAACGCGGATTATGGAAATAGTGAACGTCGACATTTATGCCCTTCATTGTTCTCACCACCGTGGTTTGCGACAATCTTCGATCTTACCGTCGTAAGTTACGATCATTGTGAATCATTACGATCATTATGAATTTACGACAATCTTCGATCTTACTGTGTTAAGTTACGATCGTTGTGACTCATTACGATCATTGCGAATTTACAACAATCTTCGATCTTACCGTCGTAAGGTAAGATCATTGTGAATCTTACGATCAGAAATTTCAAGAAGCGCATTCTGCCCAAATGTCTCATGTTTCCCACATATTTCAGCCAAGGACGTGCTTTCATCCAGCCGTGATATGATACATCAGTAACTGTTTATCTCTTCATTTTTGGGCGGCTGGGAGGCGAAATTGACAAGATCTGTTAGCGCGGCTGTCATACGAGCAGGCCAGAGATTTTAGAAGCTAGTAGCTCCACTATCATAAACTCTAGAGGATGAAGATTATGCGGAAAAAATTTAAATTTAGCTATGATAATTAAAGTGTCAATGAATTGAGCATAAACAACAGGACACAGGCACGATATGGTCTATCTGAGTTTTGAAATCTTAAAATTCGTTTCGCATAGCACGTTGAACATTCATTTAAAGTCTTGTGCCTAAAGTGTGCGAAATCATTGAGAATTTTTTCTCAATAAACAATAATTACTTCCCGATAATAAGAACCGTCGTGTAAAACTGGGAGAATAATAAGATGGAACCATCTAAGAAAACCTAACCAGAGAGATGAGCTTTCGTATATAAATTCTTAAAATGAACATGAACAATAATTGAGAGAATAGTAAATTAATTTGCGTGCGCACAAAATTGTCTCTTTTATTTGTCAATACCAACTCCTGCATGTCAGACAACCGAGATCGCACGTGTAACTTATTACCCCATTTTATTACCCTGTATGGGGCATTTTTTATTACCCCATTCAGGAAACTCTGGTTGAGACTATGTGGAAATCCATGGGTAAACTACCACGCGTTACTTTCATCTCAGATAGTTGGATAAAGTAGCGAGGCTTGCCTCCAAACTTATTGTTAATCAATGCAGCTCGAGTTCTCGAATTGATGGCTGGGGAAGACGAGAGGATTTACTGAAGTTACTGAACAATGCTGCGGTCTAGGAGCGATATTGCATTGTATCCTCGACACAGCCACTATACCAGGGAACAAATAGCTGCAGAAGAGTATAATATTAAATAAAGAAGTACGACAAAAAAATTATAATTTATTTGATAAATTTAAACGACGTCGCCTGAAAAATCTTTTCTAACCACTTATGTATAAACGAAATCGGATAATTCAATAATATTACTTATGACATTTCCATTAATTTATTATTATTCACTGAAGTACAGAAAAAGGGAAAGACGATGAAAAAAAGTTGTATAAAATCAAATATTAACTCATCGAAAACCATTGAAAAATTAAAACTTGAAGAAATTTAATAGAATATTGAGACGGAATGAGTCAGAATTATCATTTGCTACGTGGCATGTATATGGGCTGTGTGGTTGACGCATATTTCAGCGACTTAGAGGTTAACCCTTGTCAAATAACTGTTAATGAAATAGTATTGAGACTGTAAATAATTGCGAGTCTAAGCTCTGAAAACAGTGAATTTGCCACCAATGGAATTAATTGTTGGAGCATTGTTTTCTTGTGTAACTATAAATCGCATTAAACGTGATCAGATTCAGTGGAAGTAACCACTAACATATTTATTTAATTTCTCAATAGTTTTAATTTCAATTCAAACTTATTTTATATAACTCTATAGCGCTGCACACCCCTTAATTTTTCAGAATAATTGTCTTATATAGCGATGCTGAGACTTAATTGAATCGTTTATGTTTCAATTGGTTCACTGAATTCGAAGAGCAAGAAATGAATTTTTTTTGTGTTTTGTTTGGGCAAGGTGGGAGAATTTTGCATTCTGGCAAATTTTAGAGAATGCTGTGGGTAATATGGGAAGGTGGGGTTGAAAACTGTTTTAACTGATATTATTCCCGGTTAAAATTCGTGTTTTCTTTGCCATATGCTTAAATTGTGCCACGGTGATACGTTTTATGTTGTCGTCTATTCTGCATATATATATATATATATATATATATATTGGTGTAGTTCGGCAGAAGCTTCTCTTTTATGCAAGTTTGATTGAAGACCTGCACATCCGAGAGGGATTTAAAAACCGAACTCAGATCGTGTAAACAAATTCTAGTGAATAATGGGTTTTCAAATAGAACAGTTGACACTGAAATATTAAATTACCGATCGAGAGAAAACCGAACCAACAATGAAGCAGTATCTAATGGAACCCCCACAACGGTCTTCTACCAAAACCAGATGAACAAGCTAGAAATTTAGTTCGACTCATAGAAAAGACGAACAAGAAGATTGTAAATAAAAAGCATGCTCTGGTCTTCAATCAAACATATATATATATATATATATATAGCGCAGAGCGATTCAAATGCCCCATCCCTTTCCCCCACTCTATGGGGGGGAAGAAGGGGGCATTTTTTAACGCACTTTTTCCCCCACTCTATGGGGGGGGGGAAGAAGGGGGCATTTTTTAACGCACTTTTCAGATTCGGCCGTGTCCATGCCGAAGCTATCAGGTGCCAAATACGCGCCCCACGATCGCCCCAAGCTCGCTCGGTCTATGACCGGATTCTAATCAGACGCTTATTTCGCTCGTACAACCAGAGCGTAAAGCGGACATAGAGCCGCTAATTTGCACGCTGGGCGAGCTAAAGGCGTCTTTAATACAGAAGCTAACCACCCTTAAAATTTTGAACAAAGGATCGAATGTGAATTCGATCAGAAAAACAACTGTTCTATTATGAATGATGAAAAATGTAACTGCTATTAATATTATGAATCTGCATTCTGTCGGGAAACGTGCATGAAAATTAATAAAGTATGTATGTGGAAACTAAAAAAAATTGAAGCAGAGCTGTGGAATTTGCAATATAAACTCAGACAAATCTCGATCACAGTATGAACAAAGTCCTGAAGTTGTCGTGCCGGAATACACTGGCGCAAAATAGCAATCTAGCTATTTCATCTGGAGCAGGAAATCTAGGTGCAGATGGCGTTACCTCGATGGTATTATTGCGGCGTTGGTGCGAGAAGTATCACTTATAACGCTCGGCCATAAAACTCCCAGACACGTTGGTGCGAGAAGTATCACTTATAACGCTCGGCCATATAACTCNGCTCGGCCATATAACTCCCAGACACGTTGGTGCGAGAAGTATCACTTATAACGCTCGGCCATATAACTCCCAGACACCTGCTTAACTTTCCGCACCCGTACAAGGCCCGAGCTGCACTTACCGAACTTTTTAGCGAGTATCAAAAGGAAGTCGTGCGATGGTTTGCAACAGGGACTGCTAAATGTCATAACAACGCAATTCGCAATGCGAAGTAAAATTTTCTAAGTTCCTGGAGTATTCACATTTTATCAGACTACAGTTTCTGAATTTTTGAATATTAAAATATAGTTATTAATAGTAAATATATTTGATACGTGAAAATGGTACTAAACTCCGATCAAATATTGTTAAATTAAGCAATAAAACCAATTATAGACATTTTGGTTTCGGCGAATTCGAGTCGCATTTGGATTCATGACACAAGCTAACAGAAATTGATGCGTTAGCAATCCCTGGTAAAGCGTTAATTGTTAATTCATTTCACTTCTATTTAGATGAAATAGGGCTCGTCGGTCGGAAGGAAACCAATAATCAGAAACAATTTCCTCAGCTCGAAAAAATTGAAGCTTATGTTTTGTAATATTTGTGAAGCGATTTTTTGTTTATTGTTATTTATTCTATATGTATGCATTATTTTGTCAAATTAATCTAACTGCAATAAATACGAATTAAAAATAGAAAATTATTGTTGAAAACCTGTTTTAGATTCGAATTTATGCAAGTATAATATTACATCAATATCTGGCGATATTTAATGCTTCTGAACTTTTTTCTTATTTATTACTACCATATATATTCCAGTTTGGCTTTTAATTTCATACTGTTATTACTTTCCATGAAATAGCAATGTATCGCCAGTGAGCTCACTTAAAGATCACTAAATTCATCATCGAGAGTTCATTGCCAGAGTGAAGAGCTTTCACTGTAATTGCTTCAAAATGCGCTGCAAACGAGTGCATTTGCGCCGGCATTGTGATGAGGCTGGCAAGTCTCTTTAATTTAATTTATTTCAACTGCGCATGCAAAAAATACATAAAATACAAATAAGCATAACTTCATGCTCCTGAAATTTGAGCTGCTTCAATTATTATGTCCGGAAGGGAGTTTTTCTCGTCTTTTATTGGCACAAATGGAAAACTGGTCGAGAAAGACAGGGAACTTTCTCACTTTCTTGAGTTTGTTTTCTTATAAAACATCGCAGAATTGTTTTCCGATAATTTATGTTATTTTAATTTTGTGATCTGCAATGTTCCTGTCAACCTTAACGTCCGAGTGCACTTGTACTTTAATTTTACATTTTCCTGTAGATGCACAACTTGTGCTATCTTGCAGGAGTGACATACAGGTAACTGCGTTGCACGGCATAAGATAGATAGCTCGTATGACTCATCATTAGATAAACATCGCATTCTATCCTGTAGCTTCTGATGCACGAATTCACTTCCTTAATTTCAAGTTAGAGATGCAGGCAACAGATTATTCTTCCTGCCAAAATGCCGTCAAATAACCCTGAGTCATAATGCAGAGAAAATTGTGAGTGTTGGAAATGCTGCAGTTTGGACAGAAGGTCTGAGCAATAGACTTAGTTCGTGCAAACATTTGTTGTGTTAAAAGGGGCTAATTAATGGCTGGTTGTTGTTCTTTGCTTTCGTAACAGACGAGGAAATGCGTCATTAGTGATAAAACGGTCTTGTGAATATTTTTCTGAAGTTAATACAATTTATTGTACTTCCTTCGTAGATTCAATGACATTGGACGACGAAAATTATTTCAATTCTTTCAATGATATTTTATGAGCATTTATTAAGATCCTTTGATGAATGATCACTGTTTTGACGCTTGACGCAATTCTACCGACTGAAAATTTACCTATTTTCAGTTAGAATAAGTTAAGCAAATTACTCGACATTATCCCCAGGAGTCTGTGACCCTAAATGATCGTTGATTCCTCCAAATTTCCGTTATTTTCAGGCGCAGCAAATAATTCTGTTTCGCTGCCAGTTTATTTCCTTACAAATTTAGTTATCTTCGGCCTTGGTTCATAAGTTCTATACGGTTGCATATGGGACAAGTCTACAATCGAGAAAAAACATCCCTGAACATTTTTATGAATAGTTGCTGGTCCTGGAGCTCCTTCAGGTATTCGGCCAGAGTAAACTGATGCGTATAAGACACTGTGAAAATTTTCCGATCTCATATAAACCACTCAGCGAATAGCAGTCAGATTGGTCTTGTTCTTCACAATATAATATTATTTCAGCCGTGAATTAGGTTTTTTATGAGTTCCTTCATCGCGAAATGTTGTTCCATATGCATCTCTTATGTTGTTCATTTATCTATTTCCTACTTTAAAATGCTTTATTTCTCTGATCAATTATACGCCACTCATATTTTGAGCACAAAAAAACATGTTTAAGCGCTAAAATCATTCCTGGTAAGAGGTCCCGATTGATTGCGATGCTACAGGATTAAATCAAGAACAAGTTACGTATCCGCTACAAAGTTCAGCAGGAAACTATAAAAGTTGACGAGCCATCGGACGGCTTCAGGGGCAAGTGAAATCCTCTTTTCTTGAGAAATGAGAGCTCTTTGTGCATCCCTCTCAAGTCAAACAAGGAGTTTGTTTTGGAATATTTATGTAAATACGACATGCAAAGGATTTTGAATTAGCAGGGGACAGAATATTGAATCCTCCTTCGGAGGTCAACTTTATATGTTATTTTATTCACATCTACAGCACATTTCGAACAAAAATTTAAACGTAAGGTATGATACACCGAATGCGCAAAAAATTCAGCATTCTCTTATGGAAAGATCTGAAGATTAAGCATCATTTTCCATCCGACAAAATTAACAAATGATGTGAAGATGGGATTGTATAGAAATATAAAAATACTTGATTGAACAAAATAAGGGATTGGTCCATCACTCATGTCTCTCGCCCACTTGATTGATGAGGTCATTCTGAGTTTGATTCTTTATGAATTTCACCTCGGCAACAACTCAGCAAACATATTGGTAGTGCGTAACTGTTGATGGTGCATCATGCCGACCTAAAAATGTACCACAAATCATCACATGCCCATCCCTGCCATGTCATAAATTTTCAAAAGGCAGTTTACCAAAAAATTTGAGCATTTTCCCGCATTTGAAAGATAAATTTTTCGAATAGAATGACATTTACAGCGGGTCATTTTTTCGCTGAAATGAGTTTACATTTTTTACGCTGAGAAGATATTACATATGAGATGAGTGGCAGGTTTCACATATGACCTTTCAAGAAAAACTTATTGAATTTTCTTATAACTGACAACATAAGTTCTAACCAAATTACTACGAGGCAGTTCGTCCAACAGCAGCAACAAACTCCCGTAGGTGCCTACTATTGTTATGATACCAGAGGAGTGAATTTCTTTGTATCACTAGAAACACACAAATGTTAAATTGTCCATTGCTACAAGTAACATCGGGAAAAGACAACAACCATGAAAGTAAGATCTATTCAACTAACTTGTCTCAATTGGCCCTCCGACAAACAGACTCGCCCTTTGATTGCCTTGCTACGACCCGAGGCGAGCTTGGACTATTCAAAACAAAGCCTTGACGCTCAGTAAACATGTACGAGCTGTATACATCTACAGTGTATTGGTTGATAGGCAGTTACATAACTTATATTATCGTATTTTTAATTTACTCAGATTATCTATTTTATCGCATGCATCTTTTATTTTCTTCTCTACTCATAGTTAACAATTTACTCTCATTATCTATTTATTTATCATTATCGTTTTCTAGGTAAATATATATTTTAAATGAACGAAATCAGAATATGTTAGTCGAACATATGGCATACGCAATGCGAGTATGTCCAAAGAAGGGGAGGTGTGAACAGGGCAATTCAATGATGTCGATTACGTGTTCGCTTCAGTTCAGAGCTCATGTCGCTAGTGTAATTATTTTCATCGATTTATCTCTTATGAGTGCGTAATTTGTTGCGAGCGTCAATTTATTGTCTAATTCAGAACCCTATACAAAATTCCCTATTTTTCAGCCAACAGGAAACATTTGATTTGATTTGATTTGATTTATTTATTTATTCACACAGGAGCACACGTTACAATGAAAACATAAAAAGAGACGTGAAATAAAATAGCAAGGCTTCCAGGTGAATGCCCATAAGCTAAAAAAGCTTCGCAGGCAAAACAAAAAATGGCAAGGTTGATATTGGACGATAATTACAGACATTGTGCGGGTCACCGGATTTAAAAATAGGTATAACGCGAGCACGCTTCAGTGAATCGGGATACACACCACAGGACACACATAGGTTGAAAATATGAGCCAAAACTGGTGCTACAGTGTCAGCTACAAGATACAACATTCTTGGCTGAACTTCATCGATCTGAAGTGGCTTACCCTTGCACAACCGTAAGAATTTCTTAATTTCAAGTTCAGAAGTGGGGAAAAGAAAGCAAGATGCCTCACAGATAGGAATTTCATGCGACACATTATTGTTCACTGGACCTTTTAAAATGTAGGTGCTTCGTATAATGAATTGTTTTCATTGAAGCCCGAATGCAAATTATAGAATCATTTTATAAATAAATTGAATGTTAATATCTATGGAAACGCAATTCATCAGCTTTCTATTGGTCTACTTCACATATTTTACTTATCAGTGCTTCGTCCTTTGCTTATCAGTGATTTATTAACAAAATATTCTCCATTGGGAACATTTCAATTTGCAGCTATTCAACTGATTCTATTTTTGCAGCTTTTTTTACAAAAATAATATTCCCAAATGAGAAGACACTCTCACAGACTAAATAACTGAGCCTTTTTTAACCTTTAGCTGAAAAAAGGGTTAGTAAATACTACCCAGTCAAAAATAAAATATGACACAGCTTTTGCAAGCAATCAACTGGCAACCATTTAAATAGGTTAAATTGTTTATTTTAATTAACTGATGGAGCCTTCAATACAGAACTAACTAGAAATGTAAACCTATTTACCACCAGTCGCATTTGTTTTCAGCTTTAGTGAATACACAATCGAAATTTTTATTAATGTCAGCCGCTGGCACAATTAAGGACGGCTCAATCTCGCTTAGCGCATAAATTACCTGCTCTATGTGGTCATGGCTCGCTCAAATAACAGTATCTGACCCGTAAAACATGACCTGTGTATGGTATCTGACCAACCGGTCTGCTATCTATATTTGGGTAATCGACTCCCGCAATCAGCTCCTAAATAGCCGCTGAATACAGTGGTGGCCGGTAGGCGCCTAATTCACCTCTAAGCCGACTGTGTGTACTCTGAGGAGGCCCCTAACCAAACGAGAAACTCGACTGGGTAACAGGCTTATCATCCATGAAAAGTGAGGGGGTCATAGAGTTGATTAGACAGCCAATAAATTGCAGCGACGGCCAAGCTGTTGCATGTATGACCATTAGCTGCACGACACATGATGTACGGCTGTCATCAATCGAGCGCTGACTAAATTATTAGACACTGCATTGCCTTGCCTCATAAGGTTCACTGCATTGCCTCGCTCATAAGGTTCACTGCATTGCATTGCCTCATAAGGTTCACTGCTACGCGCCAATTACTGTCCGGGGAGCCCTGTTGTACGTCATCAATTCCCAGGTTTGGAATTTTTGTTTTGCGTGTCATGCAGAGCAGGTCAACTCGACGTTGCTAGCGTTGTTTATCATAGGAAATCAATTTCGATTGCAGGAAAAAACTAGCTATTATAGCCTAACTGATTAATCAAAATTAAAGTAACTTTTTACGTGGATATCTTCCGAAAAATTCAATGGACATCTCCCGAAAAGTTTTCAGTAACCAATTTGTACGAAACAATGGCATATAATTGAATCATATATGTACCCATATGTGGATTTCACGCTCCAAATATCATTTATACGGGGCAATTATCAAGGCAATTTGATCTCTTTAAATGTCGCAAATAATTATATCAACGGCATCTTCGTCCAAATTATAGACCAACACTCTGCTGCGAACGAGAAGGATTCCCGGATTTTGTAATGCCATTTCGTACAGCTCCGTTATTTGAAATAGCAATCTTGTTTCAAATAATATCAGTTATTTATATATCATCTGTGTATAAAAGCCAATTTTATTATCACAGTCAACATTATTGGTCATTAGAGCTTGAAAAATATTTTGAGAATCATTCATTACCAACAGTGTTTAGCACAGTAGCAATGTTGAAACAGCTGTAATTCGTCCAAGATTTGTTTTTATCAACTGTACAAGTAATAAATTCGAGTTTTATATATTTAATTTTGTAAAATAATTTTGGCTGGAATGGAATTTTATTAATTATTTGCCAATTACTTTAATTTTTCGAAAAAATTTAAATCCAACTAACGAATTTGGGCAAACATAGAAACGACCGTAAAATACTTTTATTCATCAGTCAACAATTCTATTTAATTTCAGGGCAACAAAAATAGGGATCCGATGCCGGTTCAATAACTAAATTAAAAATCAGGCACGTGATGCCAAGCTCAAATAAGGCAGACGTTCCCCAGTTCTTTAATTGCATTTCTAGAGACCGCGGACCCCGAATTCCTCCACCTGCATGCTGGAAAATTGGTGGAAGATTTTCGATTGGGGCGAATATTTTTACGATCCTAAGCTCGGATGATTTAGCCCACGAAAAACGATTGCTCGTGAAGGAAGACATTCTATTGAATAAGGGAAATAAATGCCTCTTCACTCGAGTGTTAGTAGTTGATTCTAAGAAAAATTTGACATCAGCTTCTCGTCATGACCGCCTCTCTGTATTCTGATTTTGTACAAAGAAAGTAGCACTTCTGCTAGAATCTTACCAAATCCTGCACAAATGCCGGAAAATATAAATTAATTAAATGCAATGTTGAAAAACAACAAATAAGTGAACACATTAAACATTCAATTGTCTGAATGTATCACAACCGCAATTTCCTAGCCGGCTCCTGTGGCGCTTTTTGTTGCTCATGACCCGGGGAACGTGACGACGTCACGCCGCGACAACGTAACTCTAGGCAAAAGTTATTTAAGTCTAGCCTATGGCTTGAAGACTTCAATGAAAACGTTATGTGCTGTTAAAAAATGCTCGACAATCTAAGCGTGAGCATGAATTTTGAATCAGCAGCTGGAACTAAGAAGCTCTGTCAGGAAAATATAAATCAGTCCTGAGGAGGCTTAACAGCGATGAAAAATCTTCCTTGCTTCCCGTTAAATGTTTTTTGTTTCATTTTAATACGCTTTTGAACCTTATGAGATAATCTGATGGCAGACTCTGTGAATTCTACGGCACGAAGGAATATTTATGTTTAAGGTCTTGTTAATCTTGTTATAAATATATTTAAGGACTTGTTAATCTCAGTTCTATAAGAGATTAACAAGTCTTTTGTTCGCACAAGCGCATATTAGTGGCTTGGGATTTAAATTTTACCAAAACAAAAAAAGCTGGTACTCCTGTTTAAGAATTTAAACACTTGGAAAACTACGAATGAAGTATTAAGTTGACCTTAAACTTCTTTTTACGCGTCATTCAACTTTTACATTTTTCCCTCTCTTTCTAGTTCCCAATCTCCTCTTTATTTTCTTTTGCAAGAAAGTCTTTCCAATGCCGCGGTCAAACCGAGCTGGTCGTCAGAATGTCACAAAAAATAAAGCGAAGTGTAAATGAAGAAGGTATATATTTTTTCTCTGATGTTTTCGCCGACTCCTTAACCAAGATTACGACTTGGGTAAATGGAGCAGCAGTATGGTCCCGGCCCTTTCATCTTGACACGCTCGCTACCTCCTAAATTATAATTGCTAGATTGCATCACTGTGCAGATAGCGGCGCTGCTGAACTGCTGGACTGTAGTCACTTGTAGAAGGAAGAAATTGCTTAACAGTGCAGACGAGCAGGTGAAAAAACTGCCCCACTGCGCAAACGGACCTGTGAAGAATTGCTGTACTATCCTGAGGAGCAGGTGAAGAATTGCTGTACTATCCAGAGGAGCAGGTGAAGAATTACTGTACTGTCCAGAGGAGCAGGTGAAGAATTGCTGTACTGTCCAGAGGAGCAG
>NW_025931564.1:0-1752 GCF_000764305.2 Hyalella azteca
TCAATTTCTATTGCACAGCTACATTCGGCCACAACTTTATTACTTTAGCTGACCTCAATATTTTATGTTTTAAATTAAAACACATGAAACTACTGCCGTTTTTCATACAGAAAATTACTAAGAATAATTTATAAGCAAAAAAATATAACGTAAATTCACTATGACTTCTTTGAAATGAATTTGAAGATCAGCTACCTAGAGGGCTGGCCTGAAACCGATGCTGGCGCCGAGCAGTCACAAACCAAATGCAGTCAGTTTTTAATGCATTGAACTGGAGCCGGTTGGAGCGCATCCAGTCTGAGTCGGCGTCCATGCGGACAGACATCCGGTCCAGCAACGCTGCAGAGTCAGCCGGTGCACAGTAGCCATAAATTTGAGTGTCGTTAGCGAAGATATGCGGAGTCAAACTATGTGAATCAATTATGGCAATACGTCAATAATATATAACAGAATGAGGATCAGGCCGAGAACTGATACCTGGGTACCCCGAAGGTGATCAGTGATGGCTTAGAAGAGTTCTTTGTCGGACGCATTGGAATCTATTGCTGCGAGACACAGCGCAGTGTCGTGCAGGACTGAATTGACACTTGTCCGAACGCGCATGCGGACTCAAACGCGAAACCCAGCTACACGCTCAACTTAACCACTCATAAGTCCTTAGATACTGAACAGATTTGATTGAATATGGGACACGAGTAGATATTGCTGATACGCTGCGGTAGAAATTATTACAGATTTTTACATTGCTAAGTTTTCAATTGAACCAATAAACGCATTTTCTGAGCAATCAAACCACTCATAACTCCTTCAATATGAACAAAATTGCTTGAATTTTGTAATATGAGAGACTATTATCAATACATAGCGGTAGGAATTATTGCAGGTTTTTACATCAACACGTTTTGAATTTAAACGAATAAACGCATTTTTATGCAACCTAACTATTCATAAGTCCTTGAATACTGAACGGATCTGCTCGAAATTTGAAATATAAGTAGATTTCATTAATGCCATGCGATGTGAATAGTTACAGATGTTTACATTTCATCGTTTTCAATTAAAACGATTAAACCCCATTTTCAGGTAACGGAACAATTAATTACTCACCGAATCGACAAATCATCGGTTGCCTGAAAATGTTCTTTTTCATTTTAATTGAAAACGGTGTACTGGAAAATCTGTAACTATTCCTATCTCAGGTAATTGATGAAAACTACTTATATTTCAAGATTTCGAGCAGATCCGTTCAGTATTTAAGGACTTATGAACGGTTAGGTTGCTTAAAAATACTTTTATTCGTTTTGATTGAAAACTAATTAATGTAAAAAGCTGTAATAATTCCTACCGCAGCGTATTGATTACTACTTATATTCCAAAATTCAAGCAAATCCGTTCACTATTGAAGGACTTGTCAAAGGTTAAATTGAGCGTGCAGTTAGGTTTTGCGTTTGAGACCGCAGGCAAATTTGTAGGCGGGTCCGGAGAAGTGTCGATTCGGTCCACGCAGGCCGAATGATGCGTCAAGTCGACGCAATAAAGTGGCGTGGTTGACCGTGTCGACCGCGGTCAACAGGTCGAATAAAGCCAGCACCGCGTTGTCGCCGCGGTCCACTGCGCGCAGTATGTTTGAAAGCGCCTTCAGCACAGCGGTTTCCGTTGAGTGGAGATGACGGTATGCAGACTGGAGGCGAGGCATTAGACTGGACTGCTGAAGATTTTTGTTCAGCTGTCGCGCCACAACGCGTTCCAGGA
>NW_025931565.1:0-653 GCF_000764305.2 Hyalella azteca
GACGTAAGTTGAGCTATACCACCTGTCCCAACTTTACACGACATTCCAAATTTGACATAACTCAAAGCATGTCATGTTTTACTACACATCGAATAAATCTAATACAGGAAGCCAAGCCAAAATGAGTAAAGTATATAGTAATTAGTTGCATCGGACTCATGAATTTACGAATCCCAGATTATTTTTGGACAGAAACCTTGCCTTAACTAACAGTTTTTTAATAGATAGATTTGAATTTCTTTGTTCCGTTTTTTCGGTACTTACGTTTTAGTCCCTCATGTGTACCCATGACATTTCTTTTTTGATTGCACTATAAATTTTCCAATTGATCATAAAGCTGGTCTACAAAACGTTTTCGATAAAGAAACGATGAATTCCCCCGACATTTTCTTCGTTTTTAAATTTTTCCTGAAATCGCGATTTAAGCAGCCTACCTTCCTGAAATTGCGATTTAAGCAGACTACCTTCTTGAAATTACAATTTTAGCAGCCTACCGTCCTGAAATTGCGATTCAAGCAGCTTCCCTTCCTGAAATTTAAATTTAAGCAGACTACTTAACACACGCCACAACTCACGTTCACAAACAGGGTTAGGACCAGACCAGGACCCGGTTACCAGACACGTTCGTTCAGGAGTCCCCAGGCGTAGCTTGT
>NW_025931566.1:0-549 GCF_000764305.2 Hyalella azteca
ACGTAGCAACGTGCATGTATGACAGTTCAGCTGAAGGTTATCGTCAGTCCGGAATTTGAATGGATGTGTACTTTGGTGGCACAGGTATAATAATTGCCTGATATGTGATTATTACCCCAAAAACGGAGAATTAAAGGCGTCGCTTTTTTGATCGAGGTTTTCCTCAAAACGGAGAATTAAAGGCGTCGCTTTTTTAAACGAGGTTTTCCTCATTAAATTTGAATGCATTATTATATATGAGGTATAGTTTCATGGGTGCGGGTTACGGATAATGAGTGATTGAGGCTGACATTATGAAGAGACCGGTTCACTCGATTTAATTTGTGAATTAAATCACTCGATTTAATTTGTGATAAAACACTGTCATATAACAGGATTGCACTTTCTTTCTATGTATAACCTGCAGATAATAAAATTGTTTAAAATTCTAGTGTGGTTGTCTGGGTCCATTCTGGAGCCTGATTTAGCTGTTAGGGTAACATTATGTGACCTGCTTAACTTAGGGTAAAATGTTGCGTTACATTTGATTTTAAGATTTACTGTTTACCT
>NW_025931567.1:0-274 GCF_000764305.2 Hyalella azteca
GGCTTATAAAATTAGTTAATTTGAACTTTTAACCACATTTGCATTTCTATGAACGGTGGTTTTGCCAAAATTTATTTATGCACAACAAGGGCATACAAATACAATATTTTAATAACAACTCATCCTGAAAGAGTTTCTCTGAAGTTTTGACCAGATCTCAAGTCTATATATCATTATTAGGTTTCATCAACAATTTTTATCTTGACAGAAAACAAAATACTCGTGAACACAAAGTAAATATAATACATTTATTGCATGTTTTGCTCCTGGTTTT
>NW_025931568.1:0-1334 GCF_000764305.2 Hyalella azteca
CGCCCGACGGTAATAAAGTTCCGGAAGTACAGCACAACCGCCCGACGGTAATAAAGTTCCGGAAGCAATTCAAAGCAGGAAACAAATCGGTCAGGCTCTGGAGCGACTACACAGCACGTCTGATCTCCACCGCGTCTCAATCTGAACTCCTTATGTCCTTCCTATGTCTACGACAAATATTTGACTCGTAGAAGTTAATAAGTTGCCCGCCCCCCTAAAGGTTCCTAATTCTTAGGCAGGACTATATATGTCCGCTGCTAGTCGACTAAAAAGTGATATCAGTAATCAGGATCTCAGAATATCACCGTACACCGCTCATAATCAGTGCAGCAGCATGTACCTGCTCTTCTTGCTTATATCTGTATCGAAGTAAAGCAATCACTGATCGCATTTCGCCTCTGCTTTCACCTATAGCATTTAACGACAATTTTTCTTCCTCATCTAAAAGAAACTTTCAGATACTCGTCTATGTCTACTGATTACCTAGCGCATCCATTTTATTTCAAGGCTAACTAGCATATGTACATAAACAATGAAAGCGTCCGTCATGTTGGTCACCGCTGCCTACACGCATATGAGTTTAATTAGCCTGGTATTCTATTTAATGTGAATTGATTTTATTTTTGGAACTCGCCATTATTTTTACGGATTTGTATACCATTTCTTTACTGATAACTAATATGCCAATATATCTATCACTGACATTCGGTTATTGTAGCCATGATGTTTAACCGAAGTTTATTCAGGGAACGCTACATAATTATGACGCGCTGAAGAGAGAGTTCACTACAACTCTCAACTCTCAGCCCTGCATGGACAAATGTTTAGAATTATTCACGTTGTCTGTGTTGCCATGATATACAAGTCTGTTGACTGACGCCTAGAACCCGAGTGGGGTAAATGTCGTAAATAGAGCTCACATCTTGCAGTGTTTGTTCAGTAATAACTTATTCAGTTATTAGTTGCTGACATAGCAGGTAACCAAGAATTTTGAAGCAAAAGAATCAATTAAATTCATTATATATCAGTGAAAACGTTTGGAGGACCATTTCCATTTTCAGTTCAAAAAGGAAATGGATGATACATGTATTGATTCAGATTTTAAACTGATGATATTAAGCTGGTCTCGGAAACTTTTTCAATGAAAATCTGTCGAAAAAAATCGTCATAACAACCTCATGACTATCGTCTTTATTATTAAGATTCATCTCAAGTGCAGTCCATCACTCAAGTTTATTCATGTTAAATTATTGTGCGGCAAGTTGCTCATCCATGAGTGCGGGACTCGCGCGGTCACTCGCATTATGCGGCGCTGTTGAGCGAGCAACTCAATG
>NW_025931569.1:0-801 GCF_000764305.2 Hyalella azteca
TATTTATATGAGTTAGTTATTCTTTCAACAAATCACTTACGGCTTTTCAAACTCAAAAATCAATCACAAATGAGAACTATTTTGCTATGTGAACCAGGTCGAGTTTTGATACGGTCGGTATTACGGAGCCAGGTCATCACCAAATGAAAGTTAAATAGTTTAGTGGCCACAGGTTTACTAGCGCTTCAGCTATTTAGCTATCTCGCACCGAAAGTCATTTTGAACATCACCAAAGAGGTTGAAGGTCTCAATTATCAAAAGTTTCTCAAATCAAAAATAAGTCATCACCCACAAGGGGTGGAAGGTCTCAGATGTCCAGCCCGTTGAAGCTGGCTCGAAAGAAACAGCGTTAGCATCTCAAAGAGACGAAGTGACAAGGAGGGACAGGTGAAAAGCAACAGAAACGAAGACACTCGAACAAGAGGTCGCTTACACGGGACGTCGGCCGCCCGCACGAGAGAGACAGAGAAGGGAAATGTAAGGAATCCTACCTACATAATAACTTAACCCCACAACTGAGACCTGCAGTCAGACACCGCGAGCTCAGCGGTGGAGCGCTCAGGAACAATCCCCCTAGGAGCGCGAAATCCCATAGGACTTCTGACGTGCACAGACACGCGTCAGAAGTCCCCCCTGAGGGGTCACCAAATGAAAAATTTTGACATTTGAGTTCGTTGTGATTTGATACCCAATATGACCGGCCTTCAATATGACTCACCAATAGTGACATTAACCTTCATGTTGACTCACGACTCACCAATAGTGACGTTAACCTTCATGTTGACTCACGACTCACCAATA
>NW_025931570.1:0-1204 GCF_000764305.2 Hyalella azteca
TAACCACTCACCTGGGGGCACTAACCATCATGGTGCAATTCTATAATTTATTTAAAAGAACCTGGTCTTATGACATTTTGAACCGATCACGCTTCTTTACGGACCGGGGAAATTAAACTCCATATAGAAATTTTTAGATAATTGTTTGGTGGTTACTTGATATGATGAATATGATGGTTCATTGAATATTTGATAAGTGTATTGCTGATATATCTGATTTAAGCAAATCTGTAATTTACTGTTGGTATATTGATTTATCATGTTTCATCCAATATAGGTAGTTTGAAATGTGTATAAGTAATTCAAGCAAGTAAAGATATGAATCATGAATAACACAGGTCAGGGTATGTGAAAATTTTAAAAGAATCAAATTTTGAGAATTTTAAATGAACGCGTGGACTATATCTAATCAATTTAAGAGGCATATTAAGACATTTGAAAAGAAAATGCATTAAGTATCTGAATAGTTCACCATTAAATAGCTCACTATCAAATCAAAAGTATATGGAGTAACAAAAAGTGATAGAGTAATTCGAAATAGTGGTTGAATTCAAAATTGAAATTAAGGCATGCCTAAATGAAGATGCGCCCCACGTTTTTCGTTTAGATGTTGTAAAATATTTTAACTGAAATACAAAAGACCAAGAGAATGAAAGCAAACAGAGATCAGTAGCTGCCGAAAAATTATTTTCTACTTTTTAGTCCACATGAAAAACGTGGCCTTTAAAATTTTTTTTATACATTTTATTTACTTCTGAAGAAAGGGGCGGTATCACTGTCAGCTCAGCTGATAGCTGCACTGGGCGTGGGTGGGCCTTATTTGAATTTGAATGCAGGCATAGATTTGAAATCCTATCCCATATTATACAAGTCCTAAAGAGCCTTAATTTTTAATATGCATATAAAAAATTTACATTACTGCATGGATTATAATGCTGTTACCATTAAAAACTTTCAATTATCTCTGATGCAAGAAATACTTGCTTAAACAATTTTATTTTCATCAAAAGAGACTGGATGCAAGCCTCAGTTCGCAAAAACCAAGATAACTTGCAAAAAAAGTAATTTCAGTTGACGTTCATTTCTAAATTAAAATTTATTTAGCCAGTATTTCTTGCATCAGAGATACTTTCAAGTATTTCAATGTTAACAGCATTAAAATCCATGCAGAAACGTAAATATTTAAAAGGTTATAGGCTAAAAT
>NW_025931571.1:0-459 GCF_000764305.2 Hyalella azteca
TTTTCCTTTATTGATATGATATTACCATATACATTGATTACCGTATTATTGATGCGATATTACCGTATTATTGATGCAATATTACCGTATCCATGAACATGCCGTTGAGCATTTACAACAACCTTGTCTACTGCAAGCTTCATATCAGCAGCCTTATAATGGCTCCTCTTGTGGCTCATTCAACGGCTCTCGTGGCTCGTTCATATAGCATTTTTTCTGTATCTGTAAGCTTACAGGACGGCTTGTAATTTCACACCATTTCAATTGGGTTAAGTGAATTTACTATAAAAAATGATTGTGAAAAACATACCTGAAACAGAAAGGAATGTTTTAGTGACAACCATCATATGTTTTGCAGAAATAAATAATAGTTTAGGTCAATTACATTTCATTCTATGATGCCTGGTGCACAATTCTATATATGACATTCTATGCACAATTTTGTGATGACCGATGATG
>NW_025931572.1:0-11682 GCF_000764305.2 Hyalella azteca
TCAGGTATTTTTGTCTTTGTTGCGGTAGTTCTCTCTGGTGCTGATGAAGGGCAGGGTTCAAGTTCATTTCCTTTTATCTTGGACATTCCTGCCGCTGCCGGTTGGCTATCTGGGGGTTTTGTTCCCAGATTTGGGTTTCTTTTGTTTTTCCACATGAAACCTTTCAATTTAGAAATTCAAGATTTTATAATGAATATCAGTAATACGTGGTAAAGGGAAAGCGTAAATTTTTCACACTCCACTTTTTGATCACCAGAACACCTCTCAGTAAAACGTCCAACTTCAGAGCCGTCTCTGACGTAAACCCTCTCAGATCATCAACTCGTCAAAAAGACTTCAACAACACAAGTGAAGACTAAGGCGCGACCGACAGAAGTCGGCTTACGCCGCTGCTTATGGTCACGTCACATGCACATGGGTTGCATCGTTTTAGACAGGAGCAGAGGCTTGTAGAAAGCCTCTCGATATTTTGTCGCTATTTTTCTTCAGAACGTGAGAAATAGCCCACTTGCAGTCAGCACTTCAAGGGAATTTTGTCGACTTCTTTCGAAATCTGGACAACGAAATTATCACAAAGATTTCAATCGAACATGACGATTTGTCCTAACAGACGTTTTTGAAGACCATCATTTTATATAAATAAACTATATGTTCGACTGGAAGTTTTTAAGTTATATGAATTCGATGAAATATCTTTCACGTTCGTCTCTTAATTGTACCTTGTTCGGACTATCCCAGTCAGCGTAATATCAATCTGCCTAATCAGACACAGTAGGCTCATCGGGTGTTGATAGCCGATATCATTTTACAGTACATTCAAATCAAACCGACACCATCACCATCCACGTATCTTTCCATCAATGCTTAACTTCAAATAGACAACTACAAATATTCGATGACTCCAGATCCGTCAACTGCTCTCAAATCTGATCCTTTACACCAGTCTAGACCTTACGTGCATTCATTCAAATAAAAGAAAAGTTTTCCATCTGTCAATTGGAAGATTCCCTTCAAATAACGGAATATCTAAAAACTCAGTATATTCAATCATATATATCTGAAAACTAGTCATGTCAGGAAAAGGCTGATTTTTTACCTTTCTTGCATAACGTGCTGTGGCTCTGATGTACTCTACAGATGCTCGCGTACAAAAGCATTTGAAACTTTGTGGATTGTTGATTGGGATACAATATTGGGGCCCTCTAGGGAGAGCAAAAGCTATGTATATTACTCTAAATAACCTCTTACCTTATCAAAATAATGAAAATCCTGAATAAATAAGTCCGATGTTAGAGTTAAATTATTATACGCAATAGAGATAGGAGCATAAATATTGGATATGACAAAATGCAAAGCTGGAAATTTTAGATGAAACACAAGGCACGTATGAGGCCATGTTGATGTTGTAATAATGCGGTGAAAAATAATTGCCTTGCCCGTCACGACGACAGAATTTCATTAGAACTAATTATTTTTAGTTACCATTTAGTGAAGAGGAAACTAACAAAGTGGAGTGCAAAAGTAATTTCCTTTCATGCGGATTATTGAATGTAAGTTTAGGTCAAGTAATTATTTTTCTAGAGGTGAGCAATGGGACGCTTGGGAAAAGATTGACGACTCTCGCCACAAAATTGTTAAATTTAATAATCGACACAGTAATTGAATGTCAATATCTTAACTTTTATGAGTTCTAAATAGATCTTGGAGAGCGTTTTCCTTGAATTGATTTCAATCCAAACAAAATTATCGGAATTCTTAACGAATCAAGATTATAGAAGATTCGTCGAGCCTATATTGTTGCACGTACATTTTTCAAAAAAAATAATTGCTGGCAACAGTGAATATCCCGAATATAAAAGCCAAAGAATCTCCAAGTCAAGTGGCTTATTCTGATTGAGCCGTAGTTCAGTCTCTCCATAACACGAAGCTTTTACAGCATTTCTCTCAGACCACGTGAACCCCGCCTCATTTCAACCTCATCGGCATTTTCCCCCAATTTTGTCCCGCAAGACTTGATTTCTGTTGAGAATTTCTGCACCGGTCGAGGGAGAGACGCACGCCTATGTAACTTCGTCCCTGTATTTGCGAGGATGCGCTGCGGCAAAGACCCTACCGAGAGATGGTAAACGATTGAAAATGTTTTGTTTAGGTATAGTGAATAATTAGCATGGTTGCCTGAGAATGCCATTAAACGATTACATTAGAGGGTAATATTAGCAAATGGTATTTTGAATGCTGAAAACATATCATAATTAGTAATAGTCTGTAGAGGAGCAACGTGGCAGATTCAGAATACATTATTGTAACAAATATCAATTTAATTTACAGTTTCATCCGTTTTTCAGACTTTGTTTTTCATTCAATTCATCAATTGTTTTTACCAATTTATAATTGTATGTTAATAACTATACAATTAATATTGTTCACAAGCGATGATTTTATATAATGTTTCCGGCGCCCGAAATTCGGGGCAGTTGTCATTCCTCGTGAGTTGACGTTAATTAATGATTGTTTTACCTCAAGCATCGCTGCGCTGATATCAACATCATTCCTGTTAACAATCCCGTGGTTATCAAGCCATGTTGCTGCAGAGTGAAATTTTGTAATTTAAATTAATTGAGACAGAGTGTTTTTTGTATTGGATTATTTGTATGCCTATTAATTGCAGTCTAATTTAAATTTGTACCTGAAATGAATGTTTCGGTACGAGGACAATACTTTATCTTTGTTACTTGAGACTGCTTTGTGAATATTATCGTGAAAATCCATTTACGGTAGGAAGAAAGGCAAATGTAGAAAGAAATGTCCTTTCTGGGAGAAAGGATATTTCTTTAAAAAGCTATTGAAGCCTCACATTTGAGTATTGAGATTAAGTACACAGAGGAAAAACTGTCGAATGGTATTGCAATGCATATCTGAAGCTAGGCAAAGCATTTATTTATTACGTAATACTTTCTTACATAAACTTTCGTTCATTTACATAACTTGGATTACAAGGTTACTACACGTGTGATTGCACATAATTATCTACAAACCGTCTCGAAACTCGTGAATTAACGAGCGCTTAATTTTCACTATAGAAGTTAGAGATGGAAGAGCAGAATAAAGCGCGTGGCTTGCACAAGATATCGACTCAAATAGGAACATAAGAAGCTCTGCTTCGCGTACTTCCCCAGGAATAAGACCGTCATAGAGAAATATAATTTAGAAAAAAATAAACAGATATAATGGCTTATATATAATATTCCATACAATGATGAAAGAATAAAACATTGAAATACCAAGAAGTAGAAGTGACGTTGAAAAATTATACCAGTTAAAAAACTATTTTATGAATAAAATGTGCATAAATCATAGATATAATATTTATTTTCGTTAATGTTGACAATTGTGTTTTTATTTGCTCGCAAAGGTATTCCACAATCCAGTAAAGACAATCCACAATCCAGCGGATTTTCGTTACAGGATTCCACAATCCAGTAAAAAACAGATTTTGAGGCAATATTCAATAAATTTAGGGCTCAAATTTTGAAAATTTAGAGAACTTGAATTCTAATAAAGGCGAACCCTGGACATTTTTCTAATGCTGGGAATGAGCAGCTATATAAGCTGGAACTCCTTCACGCCAAATTGCCGCAGTTTTTCATCAAGATTTATTTCCGACTTCAAAGCTTACAATTTTCAATATTTCTTACAGGCAAAATTTTTTTGGGGAGTTTGACATGAATAGTATTTGGCAATGAAGTTAGTTATAATTGGCCTGGAAGAATTTCCACGACAAAATTAATTTTGCGTTTTGACATTCAAAGAATCCACAAAAAGCCAATTTCTATGAACTATGATCAATTGCAATTCATGGCATTAACATATATATAATCACTAAGTACCATGAGCTAAGTAACTATTCGTAACTGAAAATTCTGAAAAAATCTTTTGAGCTGAATTCATTGCTCGTGGCCGCCATTTTCATTTCGCTAAAGAAGCATGCATTTTATCGCCGAAATAAAATACGATTTTCCTAGCGCTCCTCAATCTCAGCTTTCGAACTTTTTCGCTATATAACGTCTTAAAGTTTCAAATCTGTACACTAAAATGGCCAGAAGAGCCTAGCACGACTTTATTTCGAGAAAACTCACCACAGCACTTATGCATTTTTTCGTCGAAGTTTCAAAAGGTAAACGGAATTTCCGGACTTGATATCGAAGTTTGTGCGGAATATTTTCTATATTCGGAAATTCAATGGGGAGTAAAACCATGAGTGTGGCTGGAAATTTCTAGCATTTCTTACGCTCTGTGTTCACGTCTCCTGAACATTATTGTCCTCATTTCAGTAGAATAAAAGAATTTTCTTTCATAATTAAGGTTCCTGTGACCATTCGTTGCCTTCGTCTGGATTTATTATGGAAAGACCTTGGCAGTATTTACCATTTAAGTAAGAATCAATAAGTCGATGTTATCGCGCCTCCAAAGTCTACCCACCTGATCTGGGAGATGGAGTCATCAGAATATTCATGTGTTAGAGTCATTTCTATAGTTACTATAGGTATTATCCCGGTGATGTTTAACACTGGCTCCCACTATGACAAAATCATTCTTAAAGAAACTTAAAATCCTCTTCTTTCTCTGTTCAGGTTTTATCAAACTTCACAACTAATCCAAGTCGCTCTCCATTGCGAGCTTCCTTCTCAGCTGTTCAGATTATTTTTGTAGGTCTTGGATTTGGGTCATTCTGTAAGTCATTTCTATAGGGAAATTTTTAGTTCGGTTATAATTATGTATATAACTACCAGGTTTTTATACATCAAACGTAATCGTCGTTTCGTGATATTAATTGTTCTACCCAACTTGTTATGCGTCATTTTTCGTATTAGAAAAAAATATGTCAAGTTAGACATGGATTACTACCCACACGCCAAAACTGCAAAACTCTTCAATTTGTCTCTAATCATTCCAATTACCAATCACAAGAGACGCATTCTAATCG
Source organism: Hyalella azteca (assembly GCF_000764305.2). NCBI lineage: Eukaryota > Metazoa > Arthropoda > Malacostraca > Amphipoda > Hyalellidae > Hyalella > Hyalella azteca. Next base: position 4,985 of record NW_025931572.1, read on the forward strand.
TACATTATGAAAAACAATTTTGTTTAACATTCAGACGGGGCTCTTAAAAATACAGGCTGATTCACGGAATTTTCTGTTTTGTATTTCACCCCAAGCAGCCAGACGTTGTAGGAAGAGGACGGGTGGTATTTCACACAAAAGGCGAGGTCATGACGTTTTGCGTCCCGCCTAGTCAGTTGCCACTATATGCATTGGACAAGTAAGCAGTGTGCGTTTGCTGTCGAAGCGTACTTTGCTAATGGCTTTTCCATTATTGCTACTCAACGAGCATTCCGTACTCGGTTCCGTATGCCGGTATGCGTCCTTCAGTTACGTGGGCGAGCACATTTAGAGCGAGTGGAAGTGTGAATGCTAGAGGAGTTGAATGTCAGCGGACTGCCGCAACACCCGTATATCTAAAGAGAGTTAAGGATTTGGCTTGGTGTGATTTTTTTGTGAGGGTCCTCTTAAATCAATAGTTTGCAATGACAATACAAGGACCCTACCTTATTTGAAGAACAACATGCGCCAAGTCATCTCCAACATACCCGTCAATATGCTACAGCTAGTAGAACGGAACTTCAAAAATTGACTAATTGAATGCATTGTCAACAAGGCTGTTATTTCTCCAATATCATTTCTAAAACTAAGCTTATAAATCAGTAAGTTTCCGTACTATACTTAAAAAAGTCTCAACATTCGGAAGTGTTTTTCAATTTTGATATATGAGAGAAAGTATTTTTTATGTTCTTCTTTTCATTACTATTTTTAATAATATTTTATTATTTCATTTTTACAACGCTAGCATTTCCTACAGTCCAGATTAAATGATAATAACGGAATGACAGGAAGAACTTAGCTAGCACGCAACTTTTGTTTGTTATTACGATATAATAAACCTAAAAAATAAATTCGCTACATCTTCCTTATTTTCACTCAGAAAATTATGCTTCAAGTAATTTATTGCGGTATATTATTACATACGCTCCTACTCATGAAATCACAAATGTGATAAAAATGTTTTTCCGGAGTTCGCGTCAAATAATAATTAATTTTACATGTTCATAACATATAAAAAGCCTCATATTGAAATTCTTCGAAGAGAACGTCGCCATAAGACACATCCATTGATTTGAGCCGGGGCGTCATTAACGTAATGAAGGCTCGTTAATAAAGTAAAGCCATTCAACCCAGCAATACGAGCTTCATAGGCTTGTGAAAATATGTACTAAATTACTAGAAATTCAATGGCATTCCATCAAATGATTTCACTTTCTAGTTACCAAAAAATCTTTTGCGTAGGTTGTGCAGGTTATGTGATTGCGATGAACAATCGAAGGGCATTGCTGAGCCTAAAAAAGAGCTTGTTAACGAGCATCTGGTCGTTAGTAAATAATTACATGACGGTTTGAATTGCGAATTGATGGCGTTTCCTATACTCAGGACTTTACTGCTTAAATAATAATGTCATAGTGACGTCAAGAGAATATATTGCTGCGTTGTCGCCGGCTGGCTGGATGATCTAACGCCGTTCTTCGTATTGCGTAGGAGGGAAATATGCCTTTTATGGATACCTTTTATGTTGAGGTATTTTAACCAAATATCAGGCGTCTACGAAAGGTTGTCATTTTTAGCCTTGAATGTGGAATAGCGGCCATCCCTGACGTAATTGGGAGTGCGCCAGCGCAATGAGCAGATGTGTACTGTGGTGCTGTGTACTCAGTCATTCGATATTTTTAGAGTCGGACAATAACGTTATCTTTATCGTATGACCTTTAATTCATCCCTGCGAAGAATGCTTAAATATGGGAAAACCTACATTATCCACGCATTTCACCTTGCGCACTCGAAATAAAATTGATCTTTTTCGAAAAAACATGTAGATAAGAGATGTTTGCATCGCTTTACTTTGGGTCAGTAGAACATAATTCCAATCAATTCAAGTTCATATACTATTCAATGGGAAAACAAATGGATTCTGTGAATCTATATTCTTTACAATGGAAAGCAGAATTAAATGAATTTTTTTCCGCATGAAGCTACTCGATGTTTTACTAAATATTTGCAAAAGGTATGGGGACAATTTTGAAATTTTGAAATTTTGAATTTGGACTAAGAGTGCCCTCAAACTTCCAGAAAAAAATTAGTCCTAGTATATACACAATATTCAAAAGTCCCTGAAAAATAATTCATGGAATTTAAAAGGAAAGTAATTTTCTTTACCAATGACTTATTCATTAAATAGACAAAAACCATGCAAGTCATTTTCTTGATTGAAGGCAATCACGATAACAAAAGGTATTTAGATATCAAATTTTTCTAAGCCATTACCTCATCAACTATAATTTTAATCGATACCCGGTAAATATCAACAAATTATTCATGGAGCATGTGTGCTGGAGCGTTAATTGGTGCTGCCGTTATTTCCCATGAATAATTTAAAAAATATATTTACATTTCCTCTGTATATTTTCCTGTAGCGAAAATTTATTTTAACCTTTAAAACCTAAGTATAAAATGTTGTCTACGTAAAAAATAATTATATTGCTATTCTATTTTTTATTGCGTATTATTTTTTCGCCTGCGCTCTGAAAAAAAAACTTAAACTTACATTACGATTCCTCAAGAACAACAATCGAATTTGATTCAGATCAAACAATTGCGATAATCGAATCGAATAATCTTCTCGAAGTTTGTAATTTGTATTTACTCAACGGAACAAAAAAGAACAGGATAAACAATCTAATTTTCTATTTTCGATGCGAGTTAAATCCGAGGTGCGTGAAGAAAAGTAGATTGGATCAAGTTTTTAATGCTATTGAGGCCAGTCGTTAATTAAGCAACATTTGAAACCTAGGAGTTTATGAAAATATTATCCTCAACAATTTTCAGATTTTGATTACTTCACAGCGCAGCAGATGAAGCACAAGCTTCATGCATCTGCCGCCATGGAGCGCGTCTTGCAATGCCGGCACAAATGAAGCCAAATTACTGGCTGAGTGTTGGTAATTGCCCAGAATGGCAAATCCTCTTTGTTAAAAATTTAAAAGAAGGAATAATGAAATGAAACACCATTCGTAGCATGATAATTGCAGAGGGCTTCAATTTAGTTCATCGTAATTTTCTGAAACATTGTTTAGCCTTCTAGGCTTTTCTCGTCATCAATAGACTTTTTCCGCTTCAAGCTAATAAGGCTTAATTTTTATGAATGCAATACATTTGTTGATAAGCCTTACACGTAAAATTGCTTATGCTTCGTTTTTATTACTTCGGTTGGGATTGACGAGGCTTGTATAAGATTGCTGTATAAATATGCATTTATTTCCATTTATAAAACATTACTTACAAGCTACTGCTGCTGCTGGAACTTCTCAGATTATACCTTTGGGCTTCTAAAGAAAGTTTGCAATGCCGCGAAAAGCTAGTAAAATAAGAAAAGTTTACCACTAATTAACTTTAATTGATCGTTCACTATAATATATACGCTCTATATTATTATAGCCCAGAGAACGTGACCAGCGACCTGAAGTTCATGCTCAATTTCCTGCAGCATTTTATCAATAAAAAGGATGAACTCATAATCCGTTGATGGGCACTTGAGCCGATTTCGCTGCTTGCCGACAATATCCCCGGAGCCTCTCTTCCAAACGATATTTAAACAAGGCTTTCTGAGCCCGAGCTTGCGCTCGTTTGGGAACATTTTGCAGCCGTGCAGCGCTCTCTGCCAGATCTGCCTTCGTTTTTTTCGGGATTGTTTGAACAGCTTTCAGTTATTTTCGCTCATTCCATCGAAAAATTCTGTCGAAATCCTAATGGCTTAATTTAGCATCAAAAGTCGGTTCTACTGAATGTCACTCCGATCAATTAAGTTAAAATGAGCTGTACTTTGCCATGTAGGATGATTAATAGCCAATAAATCTGCATTATTTCTTTCACGTCTTAAAAATTAAGTGGGAATTCGAATACACGTCAGGATCTCGGTAGTTTATACTCGTAAGTATCTGGTTTTAAAAATATGAACGAAATGACAGTTGCTTCTTTCGTTTATTTGCTCCGAATTAAAAAATGTTCAAAGTTCTATTTACTAATATGAGAATAGGTTTTTGTCCAAGTAGTAGCCAATAATTTAAGTCTATGGTGTACATTTTCATTTTTTGGACGGCATTGCAAATTTAAGAATATATCAAATCAATCTCTCCTTCCTGTTGTCTATGCGACGTGCTACTCGCAACTCAACAACACAAAGACACCAGATCTTCAAGCCGCTGTTAAACATGAGAAACAATAAAGCCACTTTTCCAGCACGTTGATCGCCAGAAGACTCTTTGACTCTTGGAATCGCAGGCAATAACGGCCTAGCTCGGTAAAGGCAAACATAACAGAAATTTTTTTGCTCTGCAAACCTATATAAATGGTGATTATGCCGAGTTAACATCACATTTCGAGAAAACGAATGTATATTTCAAAGTTATTAATAAAACAAGCTGCGTCTACATCTGACTCAAATTCATAAGAGTTCGTAAACGTACAGTTCTATGTTATCTTTTTGGTTCTGGTGATCATTTAAGCAAAAAAGATACCTGAATGCGACGTTTTTTTCAATAATTAGTTAATTCAGATATTTTTGGCATTGCTATTTCCTTTTATTGTTTAATTTTTGAATGATTTGACTATCGATTTGCGCTCCATTTTATATTTTATAGGCATTTCTCAGCTATAAAACTCCTTTAAATGCACAAAAAACTGTCTATAGATATATAAGGATAAAGTTTTTCGAGTAATTCTAAAGCAGAATATGAAAACTTGTAAGGACGATGAAGCACACTTCTTCAGCGAAGTTAGATTCATCAGTACACGCTCAAAATACGGGTTTCTTAGTGTTCTAAATGATTATAAATGGCATTTTTCTTTTTATCAGCCAAATCTAGAACGTTGCAAAATAATTCAACATAATATTATCCCCACCCACTGAATTATTATTATTTTTTTAATTAACTCTGCCGAGTGCTGAATTTTTGTCCCATGCAGATCCGTTGAGAAATATTTTAGGACATATAAAAATTTTCTTGCAATATTGTGAAGGGGTTGAGTAGCGCAAAGGTTTAAGGGGGAGGTATACTTTTTTCGGATTTGGCTTTTCTGGTATTTAGTATCATCTTAAAGCTGACATTCTGCCCTATCCAACGATACCACTGCGATCCCTGTACGTGAATTTATACGTACACGGCTGCTCTTTAAAGGGGGGCGGAGGTGAAGTTCCTTCACTAATTAGATAGGAGTTAATTCACTCGCCAACACTACATATATGGTTGTAGGCTCAGTCACCCTCCTCGCTTCGTACGGAGAGGTGTACTGCAAGTCGCTGCTAGCATCCTTGAGTGGAAGGAAGCTACAGAAGCCTGTAGTTTGGTATCTATGCTACATAATCTACATTGAGTGACATTTCAAGGCGCGCGGGACTTTGTCGCTCTGTCCTGAAAAGTTTAACTTTTTGTCACGGAAAACCTATCTCCTCCTAGAGTTTTAAAGCTACAACGATGAGACATATACCATTCGATTCGTAAAGACCATACCTATCGAGTAACAAAGCCATTTTTTAGATTTGTGCATAGTTTGGATTCAAAATGGGGGGAATGGGGGGGGAAATGAGAAATAATGAAAAATGGAAAAATGCGTGTAAAAAAACTAAGGCAAAAGTAAAAAATTGGGCTTCGTTACTCGATTGGTATGGTCTTACGCATCAAATGATATGCGTCTCTATGTTGTAGCTTGAAAACCCTAGGAGGAGATAGATTTCTACAGGACCCCTTTTTTTTGTCCGTTTTCTATGAATTTCACGTTTTCTATCAATTTTTCCGAAAAAGTCGCACGAACAAAATGTGCTTGTATTTTAGTTTTACATATATGTGTGAAGTTTCAGAAAGATCCGTCTGTAAACAAAAAAGTTTTTCAAAAAGTATACCTCCCCCTTAAATCTATGGAATTGCAGGAAACGAATTTCGCATGAATAAATATCCAGACTCAATTGTTGTGGGTTATAAGCAATCTATTGTTTTATGGCGAGTAAAATATCGTGTCAAATAGAACCCAATGAAGTATTGACGGAATGCCTCGTCAAGGAAGTGTGATTCAATATGTTTCCATCCATTTTAAATCATATTATCAAATTTCTTTTGGTCGTTTTACCAATCGAGTTCGGTTTAAAAAATTCTTCCAGTTTTCCATCAAATTGGTTTGCTAGAAAGTTTGTTCGAATCGATTTCTCGATTTCGATTCCATAGTGCTTGCCCGGTACCAGGATTACTCGCACGCCTGCCAACTTACTCGCGAAATCCTCAACATTTCCACAAAAGTTCTAATGGCCGGAAGGAAAGCCGGATGAGGAACCCGACTTGTTTTGTTGGCGCTATCAGGCTGCGGAATTACATCCCACGTTTGTTCCGTTATTTTGTACTTATATGAATTCTAATTCAAAACTGACATGAGGTAAAATGTACAGCTTCATTTGGCAAAGCTCGAGAAACCTGGCACATCAGCTTAGGCAGATATTACCCAGGCGGATGAATTAGAAGTGTTGCTCAATTTAAAAATTTCTGTATTTCGCCGTTAGTTTGCAAAAAAACTTGTTTACTAGCTCTCTCCCTGTAAACTTTTGCTGTAAACTCTAGCTCCCGGGCCTCAAAGTCGCACTTCGACGGAGCTTTTTATAGATCATCTTT
>NW_025931573.1:0-774 GCF_000764305.2 Hyalella azteca
TCACACAAGTGTGCAAAATTTCAGATCAATTAGACAGGTAAAAGTGTGTCAGATATCTGTTATAAGATTTGTAGGTGACAAAATTATTTTTTCAATTTTTTTAATATTAAAAAAATTTTACATTTTTAAAATCTTTTATTTTGACATTCGATCCATGCATTGTCTCCAACTTTACACATGTGTGCAAAATTTCAGATCGATAGGGTAAGTAGAAGTGTGTTAATTTTTGATTATAAGATTTGCAGCAGACAGACAGACAGACAGACAAACAAACAAACAGACAAGAAGTGAAGTTAAAGAGGAGTGTTGTAAAAACAGACAAAATCTAAAAGGTGCACTAAAATGTTATTTAAAATTGCACTATATTGATTCGCATGAATGTATGTGCAAATGAAAAATATGGTTTGAGGACATAACATTGCCATCAATGTAGAAGGTAAGAGAAATACTTGTAGCTCACTACACTGATGCGGCCGACAAGTGCACTTCATGTGTATCACTGACGCGGGAATACTGAGAATTAAACTAAGTTGTTCTGCGTACGATACACTGACTGATTCTGATTTTTGACTGCATGTATACTATACCACAAATAGTCATTTAATCTTTAAAATATCTTGGAAGTAGACTTAGTAACGAATAGCAAATGCAAAACAGGTAAACTGAATTTTTCAGCGATAAATTGTTAACTAGGCCCCACTTACAGAAGTTCTTAACGACGCCATCTTCGACGAGGATCACGACGACATGGTCATCGTCAAGGACATCGAGATG
>NW_025931574.1:0-93527 GCF_000764305.2 Hyalella azteca
TCGCCAGGCATCAATCGTAAAGTACGTGTGCCTGTGTCAATCATGCAGCATTGGCGAGGGTTACACTTCCGTTTTTAGCAAGCATATTGGCAACTATCTTCCCTGGCATACTGGCGTACATCCGAAAATGAACCTCCGGCGTACACGCTGCACCTTCCTGACCATGGCTCCACAGTACTCAGTAGCAGTACTAGAGGCTGCTGAGCCAGAGCCTGCTGCTGGTGCTGGGCAGCTGGGGGACCAAACCCAGACCCAGCAAGACAGCCTGTATCTCCCATGCAAGACTAGGATCAAGACGGAGGACGATTTCTTGTGATGACGAATATACCTTACACAGAGATGGAGTGGACAAACAAACAAAGAAAAAAAAACAATGCGGACTGGCAAACCTCTGAGGGAGAAAGCCAGTCGGGTTAAAGCAGAAACAAATCAAATAATAAAGGTTAATTAGGTTATGAATACTTATAAGAATCTGAATTAAAAATTTACCGGTTACTTTACTTTAGGGATCGCAATTCTCACACATGCTTTCACGACGAACGCAACTGTCTTTCTCCATAAACATATGATGAAACACATGCGTATTACGGAAAATCTTCCACTTCCTTGGAATCTTGTATCGAGCTCTTGGTGAAGAAAATATCCCTCGAAAAATACGCACAGCAGGAATTCGTCGGCTGTGACAATACCTGCTGAGGGGATAAAGTCAGTTGCGTTCGTTTTGAGCCGTGAGGTGTATGGAGGACGACTCCACTTCCTCAAAAAGCAGACAAAACAACATCTTGATCTTGATCTTCTACTAGCTGACGGCGTGTTCCACCAGAGGCGATTCTCGCNAGGCTGAGACTTCAGTTGGCTAAGGTGGTTTTCCATCCTGGGATGAAAACCCTCAAATGTATCATCATCCACAAGCAAGGCTCTAACATCATTATCAATATTGCTAGGTGGAGCTGTATCAATTAGGCTGAGAGAGGGCATTTGAGACCAGGTAGGCGTTACATGATTTGGTGAATTACTAGGTACAGTCTGTACAGAGTTGATCTCAGAGGCATCAGAAGATTCTGATACCGAGTCTCCTTCACTCCTTGGTACTTTTTTTTACGTTTCAGCCTTCCAGTAGGCATTGTAACAGTTTGTTTTTAAATTATTCAAATTTTGATTTGTTCAAAGACTAGACGAAGCAAAATCGAGGAACCAACGATCAAGAGCGCAGTCAATCTACTGAATATTTTGACAAAATTCAGCATGGCCAACAACTGCAGAATTGCGGATCCATGTGACATGCCGGCTTGAGGTCGGAAGATCATTTTAAAAGTTTACAAATTAGTTATTGATTAGAATCAATATAGAACATAAGTATCATATATTTAATTTTATTTATCAGTGAATCAATTCTCAGCAAGCAATTTGAGAGTACGAATGTCCTAACAGTGGTAAATTTTTGAAAATCAAAGTGACAGTGTTAACAGAAATCCATGTTTCAGAAACATTCTCCAGTGGTGATCTTGTAGTTAAGCGTGCACTCCGGCCTCCGCTGTTGTCTTTGGTGCAGGCACCAGGAAGTATTGCTTAATCGTTACTCCAAGCATATAGCCAGTATAATATAGGCTTAACGTAATTTTGAAGGCTCTCGTACTTATAAATAAATATTCTCAGTCATAGATTATGTATTTTTGCCACAATTTTATCAGAGTTTTCCTTGCCAATAATATTTTAAAGTTGTCTTAATTTTGTTTTTGATCATTTTTTCATTCATAATTAATGATAATTTGGACTGTCAGCTGTCTCAAGTCTCAATGTCTCATCATCTAATGATCTAGCTATGATCTCTCACGATTCGTTAATTTCTTATGCATAATGTTGGTTATAAAATTGAGTAAAAATTTAGCATAACCATAAGCATTTTTTTTGTAGGCTATGGACAATAAGGCCTATCTATTTTCCTAGTCTCAAATGAATGTCAATTACTAGCCAGGCCTAAATTTATAGATTTTCATTCAAATATAGATTCAGAAATCATGAATTTATGGATATTTAGAGCATAGAGTCTATTTTTAAAGCTGCTTGGTCCAGAGAGTAGAGTCTATTTTCAAAGCTGTCTATATATAAAGCCTAATCCCTTTTTCACCCAAGGAAAGCCATAGTGAGGTGCAAACTTATTTTATATTTGCCAAGACATGCATCATGCATGCTCTGATGCTCACTGCTCAGCAGCATGCATTTGCCTAATAAGCCTAATTTGTGATTTTACCTTAGATTGCTTAGAAATATCAACAAGAACATTGCTGTTTACTTTAGAGTTTAGACTGCACAGCTGAACTAATTAAGCTTGTGCCTTGTGGACTTGTGATTGTGACAGGTTTTTTCTTCTGTTGAGGAAACAATGCAGTTTTATGAGATAGTATACTATTAGAGCAAGTAGAATTTTTCAATCCCAATTGGAACAGAATTCAACTTCAGAATATGTAAAAATTTGCCCCCATTCAACTTAGGAATATGTAAAAATTTGCCCAGGGAGAATTTGAAAGTTGATCATGTAATATGTACATATTGAAAAAGAAATAATTATGTCAATTCTGTCTTTAATTAATAAATTTCCCCTATTACAAAAATGTCATGGCCTCAAATTGACAATCAATATATTTGTAATCTCACGGCCTGATTGTGCACTTCTATTAACAATTAGATATGAGATAATTCCACTGTGCAGATAGTGGATGAATATTGCAAGATCTTTGGTGACGTTTCAGTAGCAAAATTTACGCCTTCAGATGATCTTGCTGACACATTTAGATTGTAATTCTTGCATTTAATATATTTGTCAGTCTTTGGCCAACTATTTAGAAAAAAGTAAGGTTTCCGGACGTTGGATGGATCAGGATGCAGTAAAGCTTGTCAGGAAATCGGTTGCGATGATTTCTCGCCAATAAAAATGTAAACAAAATGTAGTTGCGGTCACATTAGAGCGATCAGACTGCATCATCACATGTTCAGTTGACACTTGCTGTACAATTGGACTGTTTTTAGGGTAAAATTAGCTATTTGGGGTAACACGTGCATGCAACCTTGTTAATAAGTTCGTGGCTTGTAAATAGTTTTTCATTACTCAGCGTAAATGGCTTTTCATTAAAAATTACCCAGCAACACATCTTGAAAATGGTTGGCGATGCTTTGGGCTTTAAAACCCCATATATTGGCGATGCTGCTTCCACCTTACACACCCTGGAGATAATTCATGTAGCAGTAATCTAGCAGTTCCAAAAATGGCAGGTATGTTGTAGCGCAGCTCAATAAGTTATGCCACTCCTGAGAACAGGTCAGGTGCACTTTCCACTTTGGTATATTAAGGCTTGTAGTCAGAATGCAGCAAAATTTGAGAGCGAGGTTTTCGCAACCATCGTGTAAAATCCTTGATCTGTCCAAAGCTTGGCCAGTCGCTACCCTTGAGCTTGTACTCTTTGTAATATGATATCCTAGCCAGCTCCTTTCAGGCAGCCGAGGAATGGCCAACGGTTGCTATAACTAATTGGACTAGGCTGACCACTGGCCACGTATTATTCTTTGTCCCTCATTGAGTTTACCTTCACCATGTCGCAGGTTGTTAACTGACTGTTGAGTAATTTATGACATTTCTTTTCCCTCATACCTTCCGCAACACCTCCATTTGAGAAGCTAGGATGTGGGATTTTCCCTCCACATATCAGCAGGCTCGATCATAACTATTTTTTGAGAAATAATATATACAACAAGGAGGCTGATCAAGGAATGCCAAGTAAACCATTCAATGGAGAATGAAAATTACAATCCGTTTACATCTCCAAAAAAAGTATAAAAGTTGCAGACTTGATGAAAAATGATGTTCAAAGTTTCTTGAAATTTCCTCTCAATAAAACTCTTTTAACATAAAGTTTACATTTTTTTGTTCCTGTCCACCATTTATTAATAAATAGCTCGGTAAGCATGGAAAAATCCATATCACCATCTCATTTACAAGTGGAGTAAAGTCTATTCTAATTTGTGAAGAAATGCATAGGGAAGAGTCGAGCCTGAACAAAGCCTCTTGGTTCTCAATCAGGGCCTTAAGTACCTATTCAAAATAAACATAAAGTAACAATGCACCAATATCTAGTTTTTGCTTGCTCCGTCAACTGGGGTGACTCCGGCCACACCTACAACAGGTACAAATGGCAGCAAAACAAAATAATAAACATTGGCCAAAGTCACCCCAGAGGCCCAAGTGACCACAGTCACTTTAGCCAACGTTTATTATTTTGTTTTGCTGCCATTTGATTCAGTTGTAGGTATGGGTAAAGTCATCCCAGGTGGCTAAAGTCACCCCAGTTAACGTTTCAGATCTTGATGACATTTATACCTTATGGCAAATATTCTCTGCAATTAGTCTGATAGACTGAGGTAGTTTTGGCTACAAGTCCTCAATAATAGTGGTGATATTTGATGCTTGATGAGATGGTGGTATTTGATGCTTGATGAGATGGTGATATTTGATGCTTGATGAGATGGTGATGTTTTTATGCTTGATGAGAACCTCCAGCCCACTCAAAACTTTACCCTGTGGGGATAAAATTCAGGCAAGGTCATCCCTGTTGGGAATCTGCATAGATAATTTTAATATATATCTATAGTATATAAACATAACATAATATAATTTATATTACTATATTATGTTATATAAACAACATATATTTATTTGTTCATAATATATAAACAAGACCAAGTAGTAAAGAACACTTATTAGATCAAAATATATTTCACCCAACATTTCTTTTATATATATTGATATAAATATAGGTATATAACTGCTGCTATTTTAAGTTAGCAAGTGATGAGGCTGAATTAATCTTTAATATATGAGGCTGAATTAATCTTTAATATACAAGGCTGAATTAATCTTTAATAGATGAGGCTGAATTAATCTTTAATATATGAACCATTATCTCCAGAATTCCACCCTGAGCACAGATGTAGACTAGCATTCTGCAGCTCTGACCCAAATCAGCTCCATCAGCAATTATTTATTAGTTGATAATATTTAAGACTTACCAGATAATTTGGTATCCTTTAAATTCAAGATATATGTTATGATGTTATAGTTATATTTAAAGCATGTTAGAAAAATTTCATCACTGGTTGATAACAACTGTCAAATTGGTTAGATTATTTCATAATGCTAATAAGATTTTTCTTTTTCCTATATTTTTCAGTTTGACCATTTAATGATAGGAAACATACACTTAATATAATCTAACATGCTAATATTATTTTTTCTTCTTCCTATATTTTTCAGTTTGACCATTTAATGATAGGAAGCTTAATATAATCTAGCACCATGAAGGCTGGCGGATCCATCCGCTGCTTCTTTGATATCAGCATTGATGATATCCCTGCCGGACGCATCATCTTTGAGCTCTTTGACCACTTGTGTCCTAAGACATGTGAGAACTTCAGAGCTCTGTGTACAGGTTAGTTAAAACTACACATATTTGTAATCAATCTTAGTGACTGCCTCTTCTTTATTATTTGGAATTAATTATTTCGTGAAAATATTTATTTGTTGAGGTCTACGGTATATCAGGGTTTGAAGTTTTTCTAGCAAATATATAACTTATTATATTTGGACTTTATTGAGAATATTGTCATTGTTTTAAAATTTGTATTGCAATACTTTATTTTGATGGCTAGTTATTGATTTAAGTTGGGTTGAAGTTTCACATACTGGATATTGTTGATGGTTCAACAGCATGGGCTGTGGCAGATTGTAAATCACTATTTAAATTCTGACTAATAACGCCTGAAATGACACATTCACACCAAAAAAATGCATCATACATTTTGGAATGATTTTAATTCTATAATACTAAGAATTATTTTGCTTTCAACGCAGAACAAAGAGCAATCAACTTGTGTACATTTTGGTAAAGACATGTAGGTACTACATCATATAAACATAAACTGAAGATGTAGTCTTTACACACGTGGAAAATGTTTAACTGGCCAAGTCATTAGAGTTAACCATAACCTAAGAATTGTTCAATGCACAACAAAAAGCAATCTATTTGTACCCCATTTAGTGAAGACATTGATGTCTTTACTAAATACCTATGTCATATAAACATAAACTGAAGATAAAAGTCTTTACACACATGGAAAATGTCGGGTCAAGTCATTAGATTTAACCATGACCAGGTGAGGCTGGCATTGGTCAGGTGACGGGCAAGCCGCTGCACTATGAGGGAGTCAAATTCCACCGCATCATCAAGGACTTCATGATCCAGGCTGGCGACTTTAGTGCAGGCAACGGCACAGGTGGAGAGAGCATTTATGGTGGCTGCTTTGATGGTGAGTTTATTGCTCTGTGCTAGGCTTAGAAAGTTCTATTTTTTCCAAGACTTCTCTTTAACTTCACTTCTTGTCTGTCTGTCTGTCTGTCTGTCTGCTACAAATCTTATGATCAATATTTAACACACTTCTACCTCTCCAATTGATCTTAAATTTTGCACGCTTGCATAAAGTTAGAGACAATGCATGAATCAATTGACAGAATAAATCATTTTAAAAAGTACAATTTTTTCTATACTCTTCTATCTTTTTTTGCTTTTTTTATCTTTTTTTCTCTATCTATACTTTTCCCCAGCACAAAAGACTGAACTTGCCTGAGCTCTTAATATTTCACAGACAATGTGTCCATTTTGAAGAGCTAGATTGCAATTTGTATCTTCAAGACTATCCAGCGGAAAATAACTATCAATTTGAATTCTGTTCATAACCTATAATTTTGTTGACTCAAGAATCAGTCTATAAAACCCTCAGTATCCTTGCTATATGGTATATATTTCTATATATAGCAAGGTTTTCTATAGTTGGCTATATATATTGCTGGCTATTTACCTGCAATATTGTAGTATATTATGTTAATGTTATATGTTCACATTTAAACTTTGAAGTATTGTAAAAAATGTTCATTTAAGTGGCTGCTCTGATGGTAATACTTTATATATTTTAAGTAATAAAATAAAGACCACTTAAATGACTGCAGACGAGAACTTGGAGATTGCCCATGAGTCGCCCTTCCTCCTGTCCATGGCTAACCGGGGGCGCAACACCAACGGCTCTCAGTTCTTCATGTGAGTTAATCTTACATATTTATTTCTTTTCATTCAATTATAGGCTTATTCTTTATCATCTGTGGTAGAGGCATTATTCCTACCTGATGTTTTCAAATACCCAGTAAAAATTTAAAGACGCAACAGCTTCTGATTTTGATTACCAGAAGCTGGGGTGACTCTAAATTTTGTTAGGGTTACAATACAATAAAAAACTTGCATCTATTACTGAATATATCACTCAATACACCTCTGTTTACCAGAGTGTTAATATTCATGTATTGATGGTGACTAATTTTATAACCTTGATGAAATGTGTTATAATATATATATATACATTTTATAGTGTATTACATGCAGGTTTGATAGGTATTTAAGGTTTTGTTGTATCTAATGTTTTATTTACAAAAGTTTTGTATTTACATGTATATTAGAACTGTTTGCAGCCTCTGTATATTTGTGGCACCAAACTCGATAGTATAACAGCAGAATTTGTTAACTAATATTGATCATCATGTTATATTTATCCTAACATAACAACATACGGTACTATGAGAACATATACATAGCATACCGGTACAAATTTCCTATGTATATATTTCTGTCTGAAATATTTATATATCATGTAATGTATGTTATATCCTGTAGCCACACATCAGGTATGTATGAGTAGCTTTGTATAATGTTAATAAATTATATTATTATATACATAATATTTAATATTGTGCATATTGCTTACACTTTGAACTATTTTAAAAAAAATGTTCATTTAACGGGCTGCTTTTAGGGTTTGTTCTTTACATATTTTAATGAATGAAATGGAAACCAGAATATAAATGTATATGATACGTCATATATGTACATGTCACAATCATGTCGTGGGTATAAGCCTTCTACAATGTGGTGGCCGTGGGAAGTGTTTACCTCTGCTGCGTTAGCGGCGGCATACCTTCAGGGGCGGCTACCCCTGCAGTAAACAACACCCCCCAGAGTGTTGCTCCTAAAGCAACACCCCCCAGAGCAACGTCCCCCAGAGTGCTGCTTGCCATAGCAACGCTCCCAGAGCGGCTCCCCCAGTCCTATGCAACGTCTCCCAGAGTGCTGCGTTAGAGCCGGCGTCCCTCCAGGGGAGACTACCCCCGCGCTAAGCAACGTCCTCCACGCAGCTCACCTTCATCTAGCAGCCCTCCTTCATGTGGCAGCGCCCCTAGAGTGCTGCCCCCAGCAGGGCAGAGCTCCTGAGAGTTTCTCTCGCTGACTTTCTTGTTTGTCTCACCGCAGAACAACGCAGCCTGCACCTCACCTCGACGGGTGAGTGATGTGGTGTGTGGTGATGTGTGAAGTGTCGTCATGTGTCATGGTGTGTCGTGTGTTGGGGGTGTCATGTGTCATTGTGTGTCATAGTCTTGTGTCGGGGGTGTCATGTGTCATGGTGTGTCATGCAGTGATCATGCAAGATGTATTTGATGTGATGTGTCTAAGATAGAAAAATAATGCTTGTATGAAGGAACATTAACTAAGATGTGTTGGCTGTCTATGTAGTCACACACCAGCTCTGTATGAGCAGCTATGTATGTATGAGCTGTGTTGTGAATAATTTGAATAAATTCTTTGTGTTTTGGAGAACTGTTATAGCTAAAATAGATTGATGGTGAATTAATTCGCTGTAATTTGCCACTAACGCCATCTTGTTGATTGTGAATTAGTTGTCTCACTTGCAACACAATTACAACTACATTTTATTGATGATAGAATAATTCACTATTATATTTTATTGATGATGTAATAATTCACTATTATTTTCGACTGATGGTGGTTGTGATGACCAGGAAGCACGTGGTGTTCGGGCGGGTGGTGAGTGGTGAGGAGGTGGTGGTGGCGATGGAGGAGCTGCCTGTCGATAACCGTCATCGTCCCCTCAACTCTGTCACCATCAAGCGGTGTGGTGAACTCCTGTCACGGCCTAAGAACAAGGGTGAGTCCTTCATCACCATCCTACATCACCATCCTATGATGTGTACTCCTGCATCACCATCCTGTGATGTGTACTCCTGCATCACCATCCTGTGATGTGTACTCCTGCATCACCATCCTGTGATGTGTACTCCTGCATCACCATCCTGTGATGTGAACTCCTGCATCACAATCACTATATATTATATATATACTCAACTTACATATAAATGTAAACATAATTTGTATTATTATTAATGTGCCAATTTAATAACATTAAAGAGAATAAATAGCAGCAATAAATATAATAAATATTGGAGTTGACGTTTTAGTAGATTTTAGCAGAAAAATTAATTCTATGATTAATTATAATCCATATAATTTGAGCTAATCTATCAAGTTTCTTTTAGGAATTTCTGACCACTTGAGTATGGCTTTGTCCACGGGTTAATTATTGATAAAAGTTTATTATTGAAGCAAATTTAATTATTAAGAAAAAGTTTATTATAAAATAATGTTGATTATTTATAAAAAGTTGATTATTAATACTAAGTTAATTGGTAATACAAAGTTTATTGTTAATACAAAGTTAAGTATTAATACAAAGTTAATTGGTAATAAGAAGGTAATTATGAATAAGAAGGTAATTGGTAATAAGAAGGTAATTATGAATAAGAAGGTAATTGGTAATAAGAAGGTAATTATGTATTATGTGCAGAGAAGAGGAAGGCCAGGAAGAAGGCTCTCTCCTCCTCCTCAGACTCAGATGAAGAAGAAGAAGGCAAGAGGCGCAAGAAGAAGAAGAAGGACAAGAAGAAGAAGAAAAAGAAGACCAAGAAGGCCAAGCGTCAAGTGTGAGTCATTTTTTTATCATATAATATCATTGTTTGTTATATTTTATTATTATATCATACATTCTAAGTGCCGTTCTTCAGTTGCTGCTGCTATTGCCTACCTTCATATAGAGTTAATATGACCGATGTTGTTGTTGTTGTCACTGCTGTTGTCACTGTTGTCACTGCTGTTGTCACTGTTGTTGTTACTGCTGTTGTCTCTGTTGTTGTCACTGCTGTTGTCACTGTTATCACTGTTGTCGTAATGCAGGAGTGACTCAGACGATGAAGGAGATAGTGAGGAGCAGGAGGAGGGGGAGCTGCTGGACGATGAGGGGGTGGAGCCGCCCCCCACCATCACCCGCACCATCATCAGGGCAAACCCCATCGTACAGGCACGCCTTCACTAGCCATAACACCTATAGAAATGTTGTATATAATATCACCTAAACATGTATTGAGATATTGTATATAATATCACCTAGGGAGGGCAGCCGTGGGTAACAAAATTGACTCGTAAACAGGCCCTGGGCCTAACGCCAACCATCAGCATGCAATATCTGCACATAGCCTCAGGTCAATGAGCTGTGGGTAACTCCGGCTAACAGTAAATCCGCTTTGTACAACACAGCCACTGCTCCACAGCCCCGTGCACAACTGGCCGGAGCGCAACAGGCGCAGGTTAAGTTAGGTTACGTTACGTTAGGAGTAGCTGTTGCGGTAGGGCCTGTTGTGCTCCGGCCAGTTGTACTCCGGCCTGTATGCGCTCCGGCCTGTGACTGAACTGCGCTGTTGTGGTGGGCGCTTTGTGTCAAACGCCGTGAAGATGCCCGGCTGCGTTACGCTCGGGAAGGTATATGAATCGCACTGTGGACTTGGGCTATGTTGACCTCTAGCTATCCACCCATCACCTACATACATATCATATTATATTGTATATATTATATTATTAATGGTATATAATTGCAGGTTAGCCAGATCGACCCCGACGAGATCCCCTGTGTGCCGAAGAACAGGTTCCTGTACCGCGGTGTCCCTGAGAGCAGGGACGAGCCCAGGGACGATGAGGGACGACGACCTGCCAGGGACGTCAGGAGGGACGAGCGTCGTCCTCACGACCCTCACAAGAGGGTTAAGGGACGAGGGGCCGTGGTGAGTTAAGGGACGAGGGGCCGTGGTGAGTTACGGGACGAGGGGCCGTGGTGAGTTAAGGGACGAGGGGCCGTGGTGAACAGGGGCCGTGGTGAGTTAAGGGACGGGGGCCGTGGTGAGTTAAGGGACAGGGGCCGTGGTGAGTTAAGGGACGGGGGCCGTGGTGAGTTCAGGGACGGGGGCCGTGGTGAGTTGAGGGACGAGGGGCCGTGGTGAGTTAAGGGACAGGGGCCGTGGTGAGTCAAGGGACGGGGGCCGTGGTGAGTTAAGGGACGGGGGCCGTGGTGAGTTAAGGGACGGGGGCCGTGGTGAGTTGAGGGACGAGGGGCCGTGGTGAATGAAGGGACGAGGGGCTGTGGTGAATTAAGAGACGAGGGGCCGCGGTGAGTGAAATGTCACCCATGCGTCCCTCAAAGGTCACCCACGCGCCCCCAATATGTCACACCGCAACCCCCCCCCAATACCCCCCTAACCCCCATCTCCCCCCCAGCGGTACCTGCCCCCCGCGGCGCGGTCCCGGACCCCCACGCCCCCCCACTGGCGGCAGGAGCAACGGCGCCTCGTGCCCTTCGAGATACACCAGGTGTGTGCTGTGTGGTGTGGTGTGTGTAGTGTGTGTGGTGTGCGTTGTATGTGTGTAGTGAGTAATGTGTAATGTGTGTGATCTTTATGACATGATCAGTTTAGGACTTCCTAGTCCCCGGTCACGCTGATGCGCCGCCTTCGTTGTCCTCCGTCTCCGAGTCGTCGTCGGATGTACCGTTGGATGTGTTCCGTCTATCTGTCCTCCTTTGGGGCCAGCTGATGCAAGATGCTGTTGCTTGTCACTTGCTGAGAGTAGTTTCCCATTACTGGACAATCCGGGATCTTTCTCAACCACTTGTCCAGTCATCTCTTGAATGTTGCAAGGGCGAACTCCCCTCCTCTCAGCGCTTTTGGCAAGGCATTAAAGAGCCTCGGTCCTACCACGGACAGTGATCCCTCACGAAGAGTCGGTACTCTGGCCGTGGCTTGGTTATTAAATGGGGGAACCTCGCACAGTCTCCCTCTCCTTTCATTGTAACGTGTCACTTTTCTGGAGGTCTCACTCTCAAAGTTAGCCAGTCCGGTTATCATCTTCCAAGTGTACAGTACGATACACCGTACCTTTCCCTTCTTCTCTCCAGGGAGTACAGTTCCAGGTGTTTCAGCCTTCCCCAGTAGTTCAGGTTCAGCTCCCTCATGCCGCTGATCCTGTACGTGAAGGTACACGTCCACGCCAGCTCCCTCCTCCAGCTGGGCCACCAGACGGTGATGGTGCTCCAGTAACTGCGACAAACAGGAACGATTACGCCGGAAGCCATGTTGTCCGTTATTGTACAGGTCAGCCTCTTCCATCTACCGGACAAGCCTCCTGACCACTACCCTCTCAAAAATCTCATGTGGTGTCTTTGTGTATGTTGAGTAGTGTGGTGGGTGATGTGTAGTTTATGTGTGTATCGAAAGGTTGTATGTTACCTAATGCATCTATTCCTAGTAATTTTTTTTAATATGATAAATGTTTATTTATTGTATGTATGGCATCAAGGATGGATGGTATATATGACATAACGGATTTATGTTGTATGTTTGTATGTTATATATAATGTATGTTTCCAGCGTCGCGCTGAACGTCAGCTGGAGCGCGACGCTGAACTCGAGGAGCGCAAGAAGCAGCGCGAGGAGCGACACCGTCAGGCCGCCCTGGCGTCCATGAGGGGACGGCGGGACGACAAGGGCGTCCCTGAGGCGTCCATGGACGACGAGGACGACGAAGAAGAAGGAGAGGTGACGAGGAGGGACGGCAAGAAACGTCCCCGGTCTGGCGAGGAGGAATGGCTCAGGCGCGCTCAGGAGCAGGTACGAATGCTTTTATGAACGATCGTTCATGTTAGCGCCTGCATTCGTTTCTATATTTCGTGCGAGTTTGTGTTCATATGAACCGTAAGTGTAAAATTGCGACAGCCGTAGCCGCCTCAGTAAAATTGTTGTCCGACCTTACTTCATTATCTGCTACGTAGTGAGGGGTCAGGTCTGAGTGGCTGTGAGTCAGGGAGTCAGGTCTGGGTGAGTCAGGGAGTCAGGCCTGGGTGGCTGTGAGTCAGGGAGTAAGGTCTGGGTGAGGCAGGGAGTCAGGTCTGGGTGGCTGTGAGTCAGGTCTGGGTGGCTGTGAGTCAGGGGGTCAGGCCTGGGTGGCTGTGAGTCAGGGAGTCAGGCCTGGGTGGCTGTGAGTCAGGGAGTCAGGGCTGGGTGGCTGTGAGTCAGGGCTGGGTGGCTGTGAGTCAGGGCTGGGTGGCTGTGAGTCAGGGCTGGGTGGCTGTGAGTCAGGGAGTCAGGTTTTGGTGGCTGTGAGTCAGGGAGTCAGGTCTGGGTGGCTGTGAGTCAGGGAGTCAGGTCTGGGTGGCTGTGAGTCAGGCCTGGGTGGCTGTGAGTCAGGGAGTCAGGTCTGGGTGAGGCAGGGAGTCAGGTCTGGGTGGCTGTGAGGCAGATCTGGGTGGCTGTGAGGCAGATCTGGGTGGCTGTGAGGCAGATCTGGGTGGCTGTGAGGCAACAGGGAGTCAGGTCTGGGTGGCTGTGAGGCTCTGCACAATTTTTTTATGTCTATTTTATGTCTCTAGTTTAAGTTTTTTATTGTTTAGGTGGAATGAGCTACAATCAATGGAATGTTCTGAAATTTACTTTTTGATCAGGACGAGTGGATCATGGGGAGACGCGGGGACGTGGACGGGGACTGGAGGAAGGCGAGGAAAGAAACACGTCTTGGGGAAGACGAGTCCTTGCGGCGTGGGGAAGAAAACAAGGCACGTCGTGGCGAAGAAAAAATTCCCCGTCGTGGGGAAGAAAGGTTCACTCGTCGTGGGGAAGAAGGGCCCAATCGTCGTGGGGAAGAAGGGCCCAATCGTCGTGGGGAAGAAGGGCCCTATCGTCGTGGGGAAGAAAAAATTCCCCGCCGTGGGGAAATTCCCACTAATCGTCGTGGGGAAGATATGGAACCGCGTAGGGAAAGCGGGCGGGAGAAGCGAGAAAGCAAATCTGATAAAGAAAAGAAACAAGACTACAGCGAAAAAAAGTGAGGAATTGATCATTAAAAACTCGTATAAATCATTCATGTCTTCATTATTTTCAAATTTCTGAACATTGAACATTATTTTTCCTCTATCATGATTGACCTTCACTGTTGATTTTCATTTCTATTTTCATTGAAAAAAATTATAATTCATCTGACACACTTTTGACATTTTCATTTGAAACAATGCAAATTTATTAAGCTTTTTCCCTCATTTTCAGATTCATTATAAGTAGAGCAGCGTTTGAGTAATTTTCATATGCATTATTACCTAAAAAAATTTGGGTATCGCCTCGGCGTCTGCCGTAGAGTCGCTACACTCGCTTGAAGTTATTCTGGGTCTGCTTGGCCACCCGATCATGAGAGTATGACAAGTGTGTCCTGAGAGTATGACAAGTGTGTCCTGAGAGTATGACAAGTATGTCATGAGAGTATGACAAGTGTGTCCTGAGAGTATGACAAGTGTGTCCTGAGAGTATGACAAGTGTGTCCTGAGAGTATGACAAGTGTGTCCTGAGAGTATGACAACGGTTGTCATGGCCGAGTCATGCCGAGCTTACAAGCTGCTCAGAGGCTGCACTTCAAGCCCGGCCGAGGCGGACATGAGCGGCTGATTTACGCGCTCCCCGAGTCCTGGGCGGCGCCTGATGCCCGTATCGTAATTTTGTTCGTGTATGAGCAGAGCGTTTGAAAACAACTTTTTCATATGCCCTGTTAAGAGCAGAACGTTTGAGTAAGACATTTTCATACGCATTGTTATGAGCAGACCGTTCGAGCACGACAGCGCGGAGGACTCAGAGGACGACCTGAAGGAGCGGGAGGACATGATGGGCGACCTCACCAAGATCCTGGACTACGGTGACGAGAACGCCCTCGACTACGACCCCATTGAAGACAATGACGAGGACGACGCAGACAATGATGATGGCCTCCCCAAGATGGCCAATGACGGCAAAGAAGAAGACGTGTCTTCCACTAAGATGGCCGACGAGGATATCGAAAGTTCAAGGAAAGAAGAGGAAAATGGAGGCAAGGAGTCTACTGGAAAATCGACTAAGGATGACGGCCGAGGTTCCGCTGAAAAAACGGCTAAGATTGACGGTAGAGATTCTACCGGGAAAACGGCTGAGAAAGTTATCCGTCAACCTGTAAAGAAAATACCTGAAGATGAGAGTGGAGATTCTTCAGAGGAAATTTCAGATGAAGAAATGTCTGTGAGAAAGGCTGTGGATGCTGAAAAAAGTTCTGCAGTCAAGCGAAATGAAGCTGTAGAATTGGATGAACCTGCTGAGAAAGCAAAGAATAAGAAGGCAGATGAAAAATCGGCAAAATCTCCCGTTAAAACGAGTTCGCATCGCAAAGAAAATGAAGACCATGAAGGTAAAAGTGAAGAGAAGGAAGTTAAGGGGCAAAAAAGACCAGTAGAAAAGAAGAAAGTTGCAGAAACCAGCGATTCCTCCGATGAAGATGAACGGATGACCAAAACCAAGGACAAACAAGCCAAAAAATCCACAGCTTCACCTGGCAAAGCCAAACCCGCTGACGCCGTTGGCAAGAGCTACAAAGACGCGGATGATAAAGACCCTGGCAAAAAATGGGATAAAGACTCCAGGGCTAAAGCGGATAAAGATTCTGGTAAAAAAATGGATAAAGACTCCGCAAGAAAAGTGGATAAAGACTCGGAGAAAAAGGATGATAAAGTTTCAGCACGCAAAGAGGTGAAGTCCACGCGTGACGAGGCTGTCAACAAGAACAAAGAAGCTGCGTCCAAAAGTCGCGACCATGAGAGGCGCGACGAAAATCGACGTCGTCATCGCAGCGGTGGCTCGCCAGGACGCCACGCCTCGCGAGACCGAAGTCCTCATCGCTCCCCCGAGACGAAGGCGTCGAAGTCAGAGGCCTCAAATGCGAAGTCCGAGACCTCCAAGTCGAAGTCCGAGGCGTCCAAGTCGAAGTCCGAGGTCTCCAAGTCGAAGTCCGAGGCCTCCAAGTCGAAGTCCGAGGCCTCCAAGTCGAAGTCCGAGGCCTCCAAGTCCAGAGAGAAACGGAGGTCCCGGTCTCGAGACCGCTCGGCCCGTAGACGTCGGTCTCGGTCCACGTCCCGACGAAGGAGATCGAGATCTCAGTCCCGCGGTAGACGGGCTCGATCTCCTGACAAGTCCCGCAGTCGCAGGTCCCGGTCCAAGGATAAGTCCAGGTCCCGAAGACGCCGGTCCCCAACTCCTAAATCCAAACGACGTCCTACACGGTCCCGGTCTCGGTCCCGCGGTCGCCGGTCCAGATCCCGCTCGAAAGATGCCAAGAAGTCGCGGTCCAAATTTGCTCGGTCTCGTCGGTCCCCTAGCTCTTCGTCCTCGACTTCATCATCGTCGAGTGCTTCGTCCCGACGATCGTCGAGTGAGTCTGACTAGGAAACTTCGTAGACCGACTTGATCTGGTCCAGTGATGACGAGGGTCGAGTTGATCTGGTCCAGTGATGACGAGGGTTAAGTTGATCTGGTCCAGTGATGACGAGGGTAGAGTTGATCTGGTCCAGTGATGACGAGGATCCCATGTGTTGATAACATGGGTCAAGTGTTGATAACATGGGTCAAGTTTTGACAACATGGGTCATAACATGGGTGAAATTGCCGCCGTAAAGATTTTTATTCTTTATGTACACTTCTAAGTTGACTTAATTTTCCGTTATACTTTGAGCGTCGAGAATAATAGAGGTAGTTAATCCTGCAACAGAAATGTAATAAATTTTTCAGTAAGAGCCATTTGTGTAGTTGCTGTTGGTAAGAGAATGGTTAATTTTTTATCGGGAAATTTCATTTTGGGAAAGATTTCGTGAAGGTGAGCCGAAGAAGAAGTTCTAGTTCTTGGTAAAGGCTGACATAGTCTAGTTTTTGTTATAGTTTTCTGATCCAAAAAATGGGAGACTTCCTTTTAATGGGAAAAGGGCTCTAAATTGGCATATGTATGTGTAAATACTGGAAAAATATTTGGCCTTTAGAAATTAACAAATTTAGCTGATTATGCAAATTCGTCATGTTACTGGAATGAACTTGCTGGTTAGTTAATGAGCATTGGATAATAATTTTATTACTTAAGGATTCAGAATTTTCTGTATGTTTTAAGTTCATTAATTTGTGTAGACCGAGTTCTTCACGGCTATTTTTTGTATTAATTTCAGTCGTGAAAGAGTAACGTACGGAAATTAGACGAGAGAAAACATTTTCAATTTTTTGTAGATTTTTGTTTATTAAAATTGACTTTTGTCTACTTTTGGCTATTACTTAACGTCGTACATCTCATCTTTAGATCAT
Source organism: Hyalella azteca (assembly GCF_000764305.2). Lineage (NCBI taxonomy): Eukaryota > Metazoa > Arthropoda > Malacostraca > Amphipoda > Hyalellidae > Hyalella > Hyalella azteca. Next base: position 17,456 of record NW_025931574.1, read on the forward strand.
TACATGTTAACTTTTTGATCTCTCTAAAATTTATTAATTTACGTGCCGTTAGACGTTTTTTTCTAAAAATAATGATAAGATTAAAGAAAATTCCGACTTTTGGGGGGATTAACTTTGATGATTTTTACCTTTAATTTAATACATACTCTCAATGAAATGAGTATGACTATGTCCAAATATCAATACTCTATTTGCCTTTATATGTGTCATTCTGACCCAGTCTGGCCCGTCTAAAGGGCGTATCAGTGCTACTTACGCTTCCTTCTCGTAGTGTTGTGGGTCGCCATTGAGACAATGTGATCCAGTCCGCTCTTGAGTGCAGCCAATCATTGACCGCCAATCATTGATGCGATTGACCAATCTTGACGTGAGACTAAATCGCTCATTTCAAGTTAGTAATTAGTTTGCATTAGTTGCGATGTTTGCATAACGCCATGAAACTAATGGCAGATTAGTTAAGATTAGTCAATAAATAGAACACGTTGCTAGTTAAAAAAACACTTGTCGGAAATGACATGAAAATTTCTGCTCTTTTCTTTAAACTCGATTTCCATTTTTTTTGTCCACGGCGAATTGATGCTTCAAATTATGCTTGTAGCAACCATATGTCCTCGGGGTGGTCCAATGGATGAACTTCATAGTATCAAGATGTTAGCAGTGAGGTGCGGGTTCGATCCCAGCTACCTGCGGTAGTTTCTCGCAAGAATCGGCAAGGAGGCGGGGCGGTTAAGCAAAGCAAAATTGAAGCAGTGAGTTGCGTGTTCGACACCGCAACAAGCTGTTAATGTTCCGCAATGTTAAGAATCGGCGGCAGGCCAACGACGTAATGAACTCTGAAACCGCTATATACTTCCTACCATTTGTCATTTGCGCTATCATCGTCACTTTAAAATCATTATCATATTAAGTCTTGAGTTCATGAAGAATAAATGTATAAAACGAAGTTGATATTTCCTTCACCCAGTCTAAGGGCCCTGCAAAAGGCAGATAAATATGCCAAATGCATCTTTAAACTAAAAATATCTATTCAAAATTACTTCATATATTTTTATCATATTTTTTAATTAATTAACATATAGGTAAGGCTGTTACATAAAGTTACCATCCGAGGCTCCCAGGAGCTTCTTAACTCGAGCGACAATCTTGGTTGACTCACATTCAACTCTACCACAATCTGGTTAATTCAACTCAATTTAGGAGAATCGTCCTTTCATTATCAACTCTACCCTGCATTTTAAAACAAAACTTTGATTACCTAGTCATATACACAAGCTTTCAACACACCTGCCCCCCTAAGAGAAACGATATGCTGCTACTAGCTTGCGTGCGGCAAATGAATGATCAAGTTTTCGATGGGAACTACAAATAAACATTTCTTGCATCCATACTCTATGCAAATGTTGCATGTGACGTCACGTCGCAGGTGGATCCGCGGTCCGCGAGTCTCGTCAACTCAAGCCTCTCTAAGCGGTCAGTGCAGACTACGCTACGGCGGAGGGAGGTTGTGTCGCTGTGCCGGAAGGTGCATTATGTGGTTTTTCTTCCCGATTGCGTTATAGATTTTGTTAATTATACTTGTACGCCAAAAATGCATAAAATCATGGGGAAGCATGGTTAATTTAGTGTTGGGTAATATAAATTAGATATCTATTCAGACTATTCTCTAGTTTTAAAACTCCGTTTTTGAGAAGAAGTTGCAAAAGCTCCATTGCATGCGGTTGCCTGATTTCTGCTCTCCAGCCTAGCGTGGTCGACGTCACTAAAAATCAACACACGGACCGGAACTCCGATTCTTTCGTTCCATGTTTCGTTCACTAACCTCTTACCACGTGCGTGAACTCATTTGTTTACGAACAACTCCGGGTAATCGCAATCTTCCCGTTATAATTATGCATTAAAATAATTAGCATTTCACGATTATTCTCCAGTAATAGCTTCCTATAAAGAATTCTTAAATTTCACAAATTTGATTCGTTTGCCGCGTTCATTATAGTATAATGTTCGTACCCGAGAGGTTCGTCGACTGGCTTGCTTCATGAAATTTATTTACGTGAAGTGAAAACGTGGTCGGAAGCATGGAATTTTGTGTGGTGGGTAACCTGCTTTCACTGCGACGGCGTTCCAGGTCAGCTGCTCTCTTTTGTTTTGACGTTAAAATCTGCTGGTATTTAAGAGGGAAGATATTTAAACAATTGCACATATCCCATTAGATCTGCGCACCTGAAACTATTTATTTTATTTAGCCAATATATTTGGAAGTGATCAGTTACATCCAGACAAATACATTAACTGTAGACAGATACATTAACTTTAGACAGATGCATTAACTGTAGACAGATACATTAACTGTAGACAGATACATTAACTGTAGACAAATACATTAACTGTAGACAGATACATTAACTGTAGACAAATACATTAACTGTAGACAATTCATTCGTGTGTCTCTCGCTTCATTCGTGTTTCTCTCGCTTCATTCGTGTTTCTCTCGCTTCATTCGTGTTTCTCTCGCTTCATTCGTGTGTCTCTCGCTTCGTTCGTGTGTGTAACGCTTTATTCGCGTGTCTCTCGCTCCGTTCGTGTGTGTATCGCTTCATTCATGTGTCTCTCGCTCCGTTCGTGTGTGTATCGCTTCATTCGTGTGTCTTTCGCTTCATTCGTGTGTCTCTCGCTTCATTCGTACTCTCGCTTCGTTCGTGTGTCTTTCGCTTCATTCGTGTGTCTTTCGCTTCATTCGTTCTTTCGCTTCATTCGTGTGTCTCTCGCTTCGTTCGTGTATGCGTGGATGCCGGAGATGAGAAATACACAACTAATTTAAACGTCAATTAGTTGTAATTTTCACAACAATTATACTAATTTATTATAATAGATATCAATAGTAAATCTATTTCCCAGCGCTTATTAATTGTAGTATAACTTTAATTTATGTGTGTAACAAGGTATTTGTTCCGGCATATTTAAAACTTTTATTATGGGATTACTAATAAACTAAATTTTTGTTCCTCTATAAGTTAATTATACTTTTTTGTTATTGGCAATAATACTAACAATTATAATTTTGGCAATCTTAAGATAATAATATCGTGCAAATACGCGCAGTTTCTGTCGTATCTTATTTTTAATTACAATAATTATAGGTTGTCATAGTATAAAATAAAATTATATTATAATTACATTAATCTTTTTTAAAAGCAGTCCATGTCCACCGCAAAATTTTCCTATATTTATAATTACTCCGTAATTTGCGTATAAATATAGTATATGTAATATATATGATGTTTATAACTCTAACATTCTATATACAGTTACTAACAGTTTGTTAGTCTACCTGGCATGCGTAAACTGTAACTGTATACACGTATAGCGTTACTGTATGTACTTTAAACAACGTCTGATATTTATCATCACATGCGTTATAATGATGGTGATAATATAGCTATAGATTATCATGACTTACAATAGACTATCTTAGCGTAATCGCCTTCACACAGAAAAATGAATGTGTTCTATTGACCAAATAGTGACTCACTTTCAGCCCATAGCACTTATTGCCAGGCCTTGCATCGCTATATGGAAGAATAAAAAAAATTGCATCGTTAATTGCATAAAATCCCACGTATTTCTGTGAGTGTTACCAGCGTCCGTGATGCCACTGGGTGGTTCTGATAAGACTTATCAGCTCCCGAGGGTCATGATGCCTGATAAGAGTTATCTTAACCTCTTATCTATGTGTATCCGTTATCATTATCAGTACATGACAGTGATGATGCAAGCCACAGGGGCGGCACTGTGGAGGCGACATCACTCTTGCTGCCTTGCACCACACTGGGGGCCGCGGTTTGGTGTTTTTTATGTAAATTCAATGTAAATGTATTTTATGTATATTTAAAAAAATATATATTAAATGTATATATTTTTATATATATATAAAAATAAAAATGTATTTTGTTCAATGTAAAATGTAAATTTTATGATGTAATGGTTTGGTGAAATATTGGTGTTACTTTTATAAAAGTGATGAAGTGGTTATGGTGGGATAGTGCGATCAGAAGAATTAATGAGACTTTAATGGCAACGCACTTCTGCACTTAAATGAGTAATCCTGACTCAGTTTGACGCTGAAGAGGACGCATGATGCAGTGCTACCGCAGAAAATGTGTCTTTATTTGGACAATAAAACCTATACATTTAATAAATTTATAATATAGGTATGGTATTATAATATAGGTATATAATATAGGTATAAATAAAACCTATACATTTTTCTGACTGTGGCGCGGCTTTTCTAGAAGTGATGGAAATGTTTGGTGGATTTGGCGCAATATAATTGATGTTTTTCTATATATAATATAATGTAATATATAATATAATTGTTTTTCTTTCATGAAACTTTTTAGTGGACGTTTTGTACTTGTTTTATAAGAGATCTGGTTGTTTATTAATTGTAGGACTTGTTGGAGGAATTGATGGTTTAAACATGAATGACAAGTAATGTTTTCTTTAACTTATTTATTTTTCTTAATTAAGGTTCTAAAATTTCAGAAGTATTGTGCAAGTGGAAGAGCGTCTATGTAATAATAGTGACTGCGTCGAGAAGTCGTGACAGAACTTTCAATATTGTGATAGTGAACGTATACATCTAGAAGAAGTATAGTGACATGATTTCAAACTGTGTAACATATTGATTTCCAAATTGCTAGATTTTATTTTATGTGATTGTGAAGCAAACTACTCTGAGAAACTTGCATTGGAAAAATCTCCTTTCTTCTACTAAATCCCCGTTGCATATTCATTATTTTCACTGGATTTTCAGCGCAAGCTGAACTAGTTTAGAAATCCCGCGCCCGAAACTTCGGAAAATATTCAAAGAACTTCGTCTCATTCTCCGCTAAATATTGATATTTGTAATTAATATTTATTAATTCAACTAAATATTCATTTTTACACTAGTTTTTCATTGATTTCACTAAATTTTGTGGGGAAACTGATCTAGTTTAGGTAATCATGCCGCTGTTTAAACCTAGAAGACCTCTACCCGAGACCTCCCCCCTCCCCCCACCTGATCAAACAGACCAACAACAGACACAACAACAGAAGCAACAAACTCAACAACAAAAGCAACAAACTCAACAACAGAAATCACAACCAAAACAACAGCAAAACGGACGCAGCAATGGCCAACAGAACACCAAGAAAACAGCCGCCCTCCCCCCGCCTCAGGTTGGTGTCTCCTGTTAAGAATTATTTTAAATTGAAATTATTTTCAATAAATTCCGTTTCGTTTCTGTTAAATCAGAATAAAATTTTACCAATAAATGTCATGATAACTCCCGTTACTTAATTGGTTTGGCTAATGAGAATTTATCTAATTTATATATAAATTCAGAAGCGCACTAAAACAATCGATTAGGTTAATTATCACATTTCTGATTGAATGCCTGAATTTCTTCATTCAACAGGATACTTATCTGTATAAACAATATAAAAATAAATAATATATTATTTAAAATAATAATAATAATAATATATTATTTTAATAATATTATTATAAATAATAATAAATCCTGTATAAACAATAATTTATATAATAATCTTCACTAGAACTTCAAAAGAACTCATTTACCTTCTCCCCAACCGGACCCCAGTACAGTCGTATCTTCCTAATTGTTTTCTATTGTATCAATAGCAATAGTTCCTCCTGACATTTAATTTATTTTTATTTGTATTAAATATTATTTTTCTAGGAATTCAAAAGCAAAGAACGCCAAGCAAGTTCACCTTATCTTCATCGAAAGCTTTTCGAAGATTAGCCTTATCATCAGGTCAAATATTAAATAGAATATAGGATTTTCAATTCTCTGGACATCGTTTCAGTCGAGCTATACCTAAATAGGGGAAAATACATTAAGTAATTTTCAATATACCAATATTGGGGATAAATAGAGTTTACTTACTATCAACATCAGTAACAGCTAGATCGAATCAGAATATCTATTATACGGTATAGTCATTATAAACGCATTATTTTCCATTTATACTCGTAACACAAGGGGGCATAGAAACCCTCCCTGTTTAAACATATAACGAATGAATTTAAATTCAAAATTCATATCAGAGAAGGTGGAACAAATTCTATAGCCACAGCGTATCAAAGTTTAAAGACTTTTATTTCAAGCGAAATGAACAAAAGGTGAAGAAACTCATGCCCAGCTGCCATTAAATATCGGTTTGTGTCACACAGCTGTCTGAAAGTGACCGTTTACTTTTAACCATAAAGTGAAACTGGTTTCCATTTTCATGTGTCACTTTTCGATTGCAAAGTTACTAGGTCGAACGGTTGCTTTGAGACTTCTGTGTACCGCAAACCGACATTTACCCGCCTGCTTGGGTACGAGTTTCTTCAGCTTTCAGGTGAAGGACTGTTATTCCTGCTTCGATATGCGATCTAATCTGGTGCACGAATACAGTTGTGCGCGATGGGCATCAGCGGACATTAGAATGACGTCACGAAACTTCCGCATCAAGATTTCCGAACACCGCGGCAGGAGCTGTCGTTCGAATACGCCTCTTTAGAAACACCCTCATTCTGCCTTGCGCCAGAACGCTGAACATTGCGACTAATTGTGCACGATGCCCTGAAAGTGATTTCAAGTTACCATGATCCTCCTATGGCGGTTCTGACTTGAGAATTTTAGAATCGATACGCATTTTCAAGCGGAAACCTTGGTTGTCTCAGTAATGCGTATAGTTCTTATCCCCTTAAACTTTAAATCAATATGCTTTTATGTTCTGATTTCGCTTTTAAACTAAGGTTCCATTCTCTTGTATCTTTTTATTTTTTTCTTATTGTACTTATATTCTACGTGTTTTTTGAGCTGATGGTGGAGCTGCAGATCTTTAAACGTTTTCATTGAAGATATGAACTTGCTCGGCGTTGTCTTTGCTTTTACATTCGTGGTAAACTTGTGATTTAAGTTGCCTAATGATGTGAGTACCTGTATTATTTCTGCGTAAATATCACTCTTCCCCCCTGATATGCAAGGTGGCCTAGTGATTAAAGTTCAGAGTACCAAGATTGGCGCAGAGAGGCGCGGGTACGATCCCAGCTCTGTGCGCCAGTTTCTGGTCAGAATCGGCGAGGAGGCCGGGCGGTTAAGCACAGCAGAATTGTAGCCGTGAGTTGCGAGTTTGAGACCGCAGCGAGCTGTGAATGTTCTGCGATGTTAAGAATCGGCGACAGGCCTACGGCTCAATAAACGCTGAAACCGCTATTATTATTATTATTATTATCCCCCGTCTTCCCCAGGCTGGTGAGGTGACGAAGCCGAAGCTTGTGTTCCACTGCCAGCAGGCGCACGGCTCACCAACCGGCATCATCTCAGGCTTCACGAACGTCAAGGAGCTTTACCAGAAGATTGCTGATTGTTATGGGATCCCTGCAGCTGATGTGAGTATAAGTGGGTCGCCACGACCCACCTGCAGGGCGGTGAGGCAGAACCACCCACCTACAAATGTAGGAAAGTTGTGTGCTCCTACATTGGTGCACATAAAGTACATATACTTGTACACACTGTGCTATATGCAAGTTTTATTAAAGGCCAGAGCGTATTTCTTATCAATGATTTTCTTATTAATTTTCTAGATGCTGCGAACTAGGCTTTTTGCGGGATTTGAAAGTTCGAATCTAAGGTTTCCAAATTTACTTGATAATGAATATGGAATATTCGAAACGTCGTCAAGTCAAAAAAAATGTCATTTGGAAACCTTATATTCGAACTTTCAAATCCCGCAAAAAGCCTGGTTTGCAGCATCGAGAAGACTAAAAAGAAATACGCTCTGGTCTTTAATAAAACTTGCATAAAAGAAAAACTTCTGCCTAACTATACAAATACTGTGCGATATATGCATATATACGAGAAATATATGCACGCTATCAGGAAAATATACGAGCTATATATGCATAGTTCATCACTGACCGGAACTACGGATAGAGTCGCGATAGTCGCGCTCTGCTGACCTGAGGGACACTAGAGTGTGATGTGCTAGACCCTAGACACTGCCTAGACCCTAGACACTGCCTAGACCCTAGACACTGCCTAGCCCCTAGACACTGCCTAGCTCCTAGACACTGCCTAGACCCTAGACACTGCCTAGACCCTAGACACTGCCTAGATCCTAGACACTGCCTAGATCACCGCAAGGGACAGGCGCTCGACTTTCTTCTTGGACGCTGCGGGCGGCGCGGCTTTCCTTTGTTTGCTTCAGTTTGCTGGCTTCATAAATTCATTTCTAGATTACACACTTCTAGATTATCCGAAATACAAGTCCAAATTCCTTCCGCATCAGGATTATCCATTTTACATCCTCTTCAAGATTGTCTATTTCACCTCTCATTACTCATTTTTTACTCATTATTACTCATTAGTTACTCATTATTTACCTTGTACTATTTTTTCCTTTTTTTCTAATTCTGCTTCCGGCCCTCAACTGTTTTTTTTCGGTTCTTGTTCAAAATATTTGAGCTAATTCTTCTTTGACATTGGCAATTTCTTTTCTCTATGTCTTGAACCTTATATTACTTTTTTATAAGATTTCTTTATTTTTCATTTTCCTTCAATTATTATATTTTCGGCTTCTAGCTTTTGTTTTAATTAGGTACTTTTTCGGGGGCTGTTGTTTTCTGACCGGAAATTCTTTTCTGGAGAAAGTTCTTTTCCACAACCACCAGAGATTGATACTATGCTGCTATTTATTTTTTAACGATAACTTCTATATTATTTGTTAATTGCTTACTAATTGTATTAATTAATATTAAAAATGAAATCCTCACCTATTTTCCAGGCATACCGTTACTATATTGCTATATATCTTAATATAATTATACTTATTTTATTAGTTACCAACTGCATCTAATATTATATAACATAAATTACAGCCCCATCTACCATTGAACAATTACTATGCTTGTATTTATTTTAATTGCGGTTATATATTTATTATCTATCACTTAATTAATAACCCAATATAGTGACACGTCATTTAACCACAGCAATATGAAAGAGCCACCGTAGCACTGATACGCGACAATTATACCTGCGCCAAACTGTGTCAGGATGACCCACTCGAGGCAAAAACTGCATCGCTGCGTGAATAATCTGATTAATTATTTTTTTATTTCCTTCATCTGAATAAATTGACCTTAAATTTTGAATTATTTTTGGATTATTTAGAGAAATCTTTCACGATCAACTTCTCTATTAAATTCCGCAGTTAATGCTGATATTTGCATATATCTTTTTATTTAATTCATTATTTAACTTTCACCAAGGTTACTTGAAAACTACACGTGGAATTAATCAATTATTCAAACGTTTCGATTTATATAATTATTCACAAGGGACACTAATTATTTTCTATACATAACGTTTGTAATTTTAATTTTACTGGGCGCTCGTAAATGCCGAATTATAAGATTTTTTTACCTTCTGAAATGTAAATAAGTCTACGAAATTCTTGTAGAATAATTATTGCATTATGTATAAGTTAATTATATTGTTTGGCTACGATGAAAAATGATTCAGGTTCTACCGAGACTCGAACTCGGATTGTTGGATTCAGAGTCCAAAGTGCTAACCATTACACCATAGAACCGATATTGTGTTCATCATTACACCATACACTCAGAGGAATGCGTGAGACACTATATGCACTATTTCCTCTGTTGTGAGTGATACTGACCCGCTTCGGCTCGACAAAAATTAAGGTGTGTCAATGCTGCGTGAAAGAAGTGTGTCACTATGTGGGCAATACGACACATGAACGTTTCTGAGTGTAGAGCCGCTACCATGATCACCATTACGCCACATTGATTGTGTATAACACCAACTTACTATGATAGTCATTGTGTGGTTATGATGCCACGCCACAGCATGACAAGACAATAAATTCATCACACTTTTCTCTTGCAGTTAACTATCTTTCTTTAAAATCCTCTCATCGAATTCGAAAATATCATGCTTATAATGGTGCTCTGGGTAGCGGTTCTATGGTGTAATGGTTAGCACTTTGGACTCTGAATCCAACAATCCGAGTTCGAGTCTCGGTAGAACCTAGAATGATTTTTCAATTTTCGTACAATATTTAGAGGGCTGCAAAGCAATATAAGCATTAAACCGACGTGACTTAAACTCATGCTAGTATACAACTCTGACTTCGTTTTCATCGGGGTGCAACAAATAAAAATTCTGTTTTTAGCAACAAAATTTTGGCAGCGGTGGGATTCGAACCCACGCCTCCGGAGAGACTGGTGCCTTAAACCAGCGCCTTAGACCGCTCGGCCACGCTACCGTGACATAGGGCAACCACATCTTCGCTAGAATTCATTCCATGTTGGAATGAATTTGTTTTTGTAACGAATTTATTTTATAAAGGAACAAATTTGTTCGTTTAGAAATGCAATAGTTAGTTTCTTAAGCTGCACTCGTCGTGCACTATATATAAAGAAAATGTACTGACATCCCGCCATACTAATGGTGGCAATACTACCCGTTTTTATGGTGTAAAATGTTAAAATTAAATTTTGAATAAACATCCACTAAATAGTGAACAAACATCCACTAAATAGTGAATAAATATCCACTAAATAGTGAATAAATATCCACTAAATAGTGAAAAAATATCCACTAAATAGTGAATAAACATCCACTAAATAGTGAATAAACATCCACTAAATAGTGAATAAATATCCACTAAATAGTGAATTATTATCTATTAAATAGTGAATAAACTAATACAATTGTATTAAACTATTGCTAACGGATAAACCTGTGACTGTAAGAAGCGAGACGCGGCGTGCGGCTGCACTGGGAGAAACGAGTCAATCTTTGTCCGTTTCGCCTTCGTATAATGAGTCATCCTGACCCATCTTAGTCCGGCCTAATGACGTATCAATGATACGTTTGCTCTCTGCTAGTGTCACATAAAAGAAGTATGTCAGCATTTGGACAATATGATCCATTAATTACGAGTAGTGCATATGTACATATATATGTAGTGCCTCGGTAGCGCAGCATTTGGACAATATGATCCATTAATTACGAGTAGTGCATATGTACAACAATAAGTAGTGCCTCGGTAGCGCAGCATTTGGACAATATGATGCATTAATTACGAGTAGTGCATATGTACATCAATAAGTAGTGCCTCGGTAGCGCAGTAGGCAGCGCGTCAGTCTCATAATCTGAAGGCCGTGAGTTCGATCCTCACCCGGGGCAAAGTTTTAATAATTACGCAATACAATACATTGATATGTTGACTTATTAATCAATTAATAAATACAATAGTTGCACGATCTCACGCATGGCCACGTTCACGTGTGTGCCTGACCACGTGTCGCAGTGTCGTGTGTACGTGTTTAACGACGTGTAACGTATATTCAGTTCTCATGGTTAACTTACATAATTGTTGTATTACTTTATATTATATTATATTATGTTATATTATATTATATTATATTATATTATATTATATTATATGTGACTTCTAATTAGCCGCGTTTAATTCTTACTGTCAACACAGAACAATAATGAATCATATTGTAGAATTTGAATCAAACTTATGAGCGCACGTAGCACTGATACGCCTTTTTGCCGAGCGAAACTGGGTCAGGATGATCCACACAAGGGTAAAAAGTGCGTCACTATTTACGGAAAGACTCACTTATTTCTCTGAGTGCTCGCAGGATGCGGGCTGAATTTTTTTTAAGTCAAAGCGAAGCAATGAAACTAATGAGGTTAAATGGCCGGCCGGTGGTGGTGGTGGTGGTGGTGGTGGTGGTGGTGATGCGGGTGGTGGTGAGTGCGGGTGGTGGTGAGTGCGGGTGGTGGTGAGTGCGGGTGGTGGTGAGTGCGGGTGGTAGTGATGGCGATAGTGGTATAGTGGTGATGTATATATGTGAAAGGAGGATGATGATGATGGTGATGTTATTTGTTATGTCACCTGCATATCGAAACCTGCGATAAATCCCCCCCCGTAACTTAACCCCTCAACCCCTGTAACTATAAAGTACGTAATTACGTACTAAATTAATTTGGTAACACGCGTCGCGTGTCGTCATGCGTTACATGCGCGGCCTTCATGACGCGTGGCGCTCCGATGACGGCCGTGAGATGCGTCACGCTTGTGAGCGTTAGCAGCTGGTGTTATACCAGCACATAACACCATGTGTTATACCAGCACATACCATGTGTTATACCAGCACATAACACCATGTGTTATACCAGCACATAACACCATGTGTTATACCAGCACATAACACCATGTGTTATACCAGCACATACCATGTGTTATACCAGCACATAACACCATGTGTTATACCAGCACGTAACACCATGTGCGTTATACACCGAATATCCTACAATATACAACGACAATTAATCTGTATTAATCGAATGTATAGATATTTTTTAGACGTTGTACTAAATATCTTTGTATTCTTATGTGTGTGTGAATTTTGTATTAATTGAATAACGTGTGTTCGCTATTCAGGATATACGAGCGCCTGCAGCGAGCGTTGTATGGCTTCCCGCTCTGATCGAGCTGCCTGTGTGTTTCTTTGTGTTTTTGTTCGTATGTGTATACTTTTGTGTGTCTGTATTATTTGTGTGAAACCCATATGTTATACCAGCGGGATGAATTTTTATTTATTTATTCAGCGCAACACATCTGCTTTCATGGCTCTAAAATATACATAAACATAAATAAATATTTTTCTATATTTATATATAAATAATTTATTTCTATAAATATCTCTATATTCTATAGAAAGAATATCTCCATTTCTATATAAATATCTCTATATATCCGCACTGAATTCAACTGGCTCCATGACAACCTTGAACTATAACACGCAAACCCTGAACTATAACACGCAGCAACGGACACTTCAAACCAACGGGAGTTCTTCAAGAATCTGGTGCATGTAATCAATACATTTTATTTTAAAGAAGGTTGTAGACATTCATTATTTGGATTGCATTGGATTAATCGAAGTAACAACTATGACATTGAGCGGCCGTTTGTCCTGCCACCTGAGACAAGCTAGCAACCAGATCTGGTATAAAAACATTACAATCGATAAAAACATAAAATTCATCTAAAGATTGTCGATAAATTCAATAGGCTTCGTACCTATTGAATTCATCGCAATTCATCTTAGTCTTAACAACGTCAAACTCAACAAGACTGTCACTCCCACTGTGCTGGAGGAAGCCACCAGCATTGTCTAAGCTTTCTTATTGTGTAATTGTTGCCGAATTATTTTCACGGTTCCAAATTTTATTGTTACGTGTATTAACTAGTGCAAGTATTACTATATATTACTAACTTTAAATTCTCTTAAATTTTAAAATGAATGTACTTGTACTTATTTCCATCAAAATTTTTTTATTCAATGCTTCCGGTAACTTGAAAATGAATGTTGTTACTTTCGAAAAATCGTTAATATATTGAAACTACTTCCTTATTTAATTAACGAACGTCTTATTATTACTATGTATATATGTTGGACAGCAGCTTTGTACCCATGTTTGTACCCACGTACCCATGTTTTTGCCCATGTATCCATGTTTGTACCCATGTACCCACGTACCCATGTACCCATGTTGTGCCCCCAGATCCTGTTCTGTACCCTCAACACGCACAAGGTCGACATGACTCACTTGCTGGGGGGGCAGATCGGTCTCGACGACTTCATATTCGCCCATAGGAAAGGTGGGTCACCCGTCACCCAGAGGTGGGTCACCCGTCACCCAGAGGTGGGTCACCCGTCACTCAGAGGTGGATCACCCGTCACCCAGAGGTGGGTCACCCGTCACCCAGAGGTGGGTCACAAGGCACCCAGAGGTGGGTCACCCTTCACCCTTCCTTTACCCGTTCCCTCTCGACTTGCCAATTTCCTTCCTTCCCTCTCCTCCTTCCCGTTTCCTTATTCGCGTTCTTTTCCTTCATTTTCTTCCCTAATTCCTAATCCTTCTTCCATCTTCCTTCTACGTTCTCTTTTTTTCCCTCACTCACCTCCTCCCCTCTCGCACCCCCTCTCTCCCCCCCCTCACTCACCTCCTCTCCTCACTCACCTCTTGGGTGCGGTCTGGGCCTCCGGCCTGGGGCTGAGTTATAATTAATTTATTGATATTTCGCCACATGTTGATACATGCCACATGTTGCCACACGCCAAATGTTGACACATGCCACATGTTGCCACTTGCCACATGTTTCCACTTGCCTCATGTTGCCACATGCCACATGTTTAAATACTTATATTATCAGTTAACTTATATATCGCAAGTTCACAAGGAATTTAAAAGCAAAGAAAACGATATTGAAAAAGTTTCGGAGTCCAGCTCCATCATCAGTTCGACTAAACTAAAAATGAATAAAATCATTTCACAAGTCAAAATTCAAAGACAGACCTAAAACCTAAACAAGACCTAACATTATATCAAAAAACAGGACTCGATTGGAACAAATTAGTCATAGGGGTCACGACAAGAATATAAAAGCCTAGCGATTCACTATTTCCAGATTAAATGAACTTAACGCATTATTGAGACACGGTTTTCGTTTGAAGATATGTAGAGACTCCAAAATTCTCAAATCTAAGCAGCCAGAAGTGGAACCGAGTATCCTGAAATTACTCTCAGATACAGCCACGTCGCACTGTTCAGCATGGAGGCGCACGGAAGAATGAGGAGGCTTGGCGAGAGGCAAGTTAGAACGATAGCTCCTGCCACGGTGTTCAGAAACCCGGATGTAGAAGTTACGCGACGTCATTCCAACGTACGCAGATGCACAGCGTGCACAACAGAAGTCATGGACATAGTTTTATTTATGAAATATTTCCAGAATATAAATTTGCATGTTTTGCTGGTGAATAATTTCGAAATAGGTTCTTTCTTCAGGTATAATTAAGGACGTTTTCCTGCTCGGATGCGATCAAACCTGATCCATGAGTTCAGTTATGTGCGCTGCGCATCTGCGTACGTTGGAATGACGTAGCGGAACTTCTACATCCGGGTTTCTGAACACCGTGGCAGGAGCTATCGTTCTAACTTGCCTCTCGCCAAGCCTCCTCATTCTTCCGTGCGCCTCCATGCTGAACAGTGCGACGTGGCTGTATCTGAGAGTAATTTCAGGATACTCGGTTCCACTTCTGGCTGCTCGGATTTGAGAATTTTGGAGTCTCTACATATCTACAACGAAAACCGTGTCTCAATATTGCTTTTAGTTCATATAATCTTGAAATTGTGAATCGCTACGCCCTGAAGTTTTATTCTTTTCGTGACCCCTAGGATAAGTTGTTCCAATCGAGTCCTGTTTTTTTATATAATGTTAGGTCTTGTTTAGGTTTTATGTCTGTCTTAGAATTTTGACTTATGAAATGATTTTAATAATTTTTAGATTGTCGAACTGATGATGGAGCTGGGCTCCGAAACGTTTTCAATGTCGATATGGTGAATTTGCTTGGCGTTTTCTTTGCTTTTAAATTCCATGCCACATGTTGCCACATGCCACATGTTGCCACATGCCACATGTTGCCATATGCCACATGTTGCCACATGCCACAGGAGTTGCCAAGGAGGTGGAGATCGTGAAGACGGAGGACGCGCTCGGCTTAACCATCACTGATAACGGCGCAGGCTACGCCTTCATCAAGAGGATAAAGGAGGGATCCGTCATCGATAAGCTCAAGCTGGTGGTGGAGGTGGGTGGTGGTGGTGATGGTGGTAATGGTGGTGGTGGTGGATAGCAATATTAAAATGACATCAGCAAAGATAAAAGTTATAGCCACCGCCAGTCACCCCCGACCGCTTCGTATTTTTGTAATTATATAATACAGACTATTTTGTATTCGTATTTTTAAAATGATTAATACTGACTATTTCTTCACGAGATAAAGTAAATATGTCGAGGTTATGTATAGGTCCCGATCACCTGTGTGCTGGCTCAGCTGGATGCTTAAAACTATGTCAAGTTTTATTAAAGTGGAATTATATACGGAATTCAAGATGAAATTCAAATTAAATGGTCCCGTCAGAGATAACAAGGAGCTTGATAAACTACATATAGTGATGGTTACTTGTCCACTAGTGGCTGGTGGTGAAAGCTGCGTCGCTTACGACGTCGTAAACTACCCTTAAGACGTCGTAATCTGACGACGTCGTAATGTGACGATATCGTAACCTTACGACTTCGCAAACTAACTTCACCGTAACCGTACGACGTCGTAATCTAACCTTAAAACGTCGTAATCTGACGATGTCGTAACATTACAACGTCGTAACATTACGACGTCGTAAAACAAAACCTAACGACGTCGTAAAGCAATCTTACGATGTCGTAAACTAACCTTACGACGTCTTAATCAATCTCACGACGTCGTAACCTGACGACGTCATAACCTTATGACATTGAAACCTTACGACATCGTAACCTTACGACATCGTAATCTTACGACATCGTAACCCTAAGACATCGTAAGCTTACGACTTCGTGTGGTCAGGTGGGCGACCACATCGAGCGCATCGACGGCACGTCGCTGGTGGGGCGCCGGCACTTCGAGGTCGCCAAGCTCCTCAAGGAGATCCCCAGGGGCGCCAGCTTCGTCATGAGGCTCGTCCAGCCTCTTAAGGCGGGCTTTGGTGAGCCCTTAGTCCTTAGTTCTTAGCCCTTAGTCCTTATCCTTAGTCCAGCTCTTAGCCTTTAGTCCAGCCCTTAGCCTTTAGTCCAGCCCTTAGCCTTTAGTCCCGTAGCCCCCGCTGGAGCCATTAGCTCTTAGCCAATGCCCTATGCTCTCGGCTATAACCCTAGTATATAAGCAAAAAATTATTAGTATAGATTAAAATAACAGAGGATTTGGTCTTATTAATGTTTTAAATAATATCAACCAATATCGCATATGCAATAATAATATAAGTTAAAAACGAATACTGAATTTATTTGAATATTTAACTAATGATAATAATAGGATGGAGCATATGATGAATGTTAAGTTGAATGATAATGATTGATGTGAAGCATAAGTTAATAGTGAGTTGAATGATAATGATATATGTGAAGCATAAGTTAATAGTGAGTTGAATGATAAAATGAAGATAATGATGAATATTTTGTGCAGCAAACATCGGGCCGCGCAGTGACCCGCGCTCGGGGTCTAAGAAGGGTCTGGGGTCGGGCAAACAGACCCTGCGGTTCAAGGCTAATGGGCAGGCCCAGGTCGAGGACGTGGTGAGTCGGGGTCTGGTCCATTATGGGGTCTGGCCCATTATATGAGGTCTGACCCATTATGGGGTCTGACCCATTATGAGGTCTGACCCATTATGGGGTCTCACCCATTATGAGGGTCTGACCCATTATGGGGTCTGGTCCATTATGGGGTCTGACCCTAGACCCCTAGTTGGTGTTTCAACGTTCGCACCTTATGGCATTTATATTCCTAAAGTAATATAAAAATTATTAATAGAATTCAATATTAACTCATTCACGGGATTTTACACAGAATTATACGAAACAATAAACACCAAATGATACATTAAATCATACAAAGAATTACTCATGGAATTGTATACAGAATTATACACTGAATTGTAACAGATCTATACATGGAGTTGTAACAGAATTATACATAGAATTGTAACAGATTTATACATGGACTTGTATACAGAATTATACACATGAATTATTCATCACCTCAACTGATGAATTCAACGTGCACAGGACGACCACGCGACCGTTGCCATCGAGAAAATCAACAGCCTGCTTGAAAACTTCCTCGGTATCAACGATAACGACCTGGGTGAGTGGGCTCGGTATCAACGATAACGACCTGGGTGAGTGGGCTCAGTATCAACGATAACGACCTGGGTGAGTGGGCTCAGTATCAACGATAACGACCTGGGTGAGTGGGCTCAGTATCAACGATAACGACCTGGGTGAGTGGGCTCGGTATCAACGATAACGACCTGGGTGAGCGGGCTCAGTATCAACGATAACGACCTGGGTGAGTGGGCTCGGTATCAACGATAACGACCGCTGCTATATTATTCTACGAAACAATACTATTTTAAACTATAACATAATATGGTTCACCATGCTATGCTATTTCATATAATATATTATACGCAACTTGGCTATAATTTTCGCCATTTCACGCACCACCAAAGGAGATCATATATTATAATTATTGTATACTACTGATTCTATTGTAATAGTGTGTCAATTTGACCCATAACTGGGTTGCAGCTGCCCAGATCTGGGACCTGGGTCAGGGCAAGCAGAATACGATGGAGTTCGCTGAGGCCGTCGACGACTCTGACCTCGAGAGCTTCGGCTTCAACGACGACTTCATCTTCGAGTTGTGGGGCGCCATCACCGACGCCAAGAGCGGCCGCTTGAAGAGGGTCTGAGTCTAAGGGCTGCGCCCTTTGTTTCAAGGTGGCCTCTGGAGACCTAAGGCCGCGTCCTCGTTCTTAAGGTGGTCACATGAGCTTAAGGGCCGCTCCCTTTGTTTCAAGGTGGCCTCTGGAGACCTAAGGCCGCGTCCTCGTTCTTAAGGTGGTGGCATGAACTTAAGGGCCGCGCCCTTAGGCTTAAGGTGGCCTCTTGAGAACAAGGTATACGCCCGTGGTCTCAAGATGGCCTCTTGAGACCACGGGCTGCGCAGTGCGCCCTTGGGCTTAAGATGGTCCCATGAGACCCAAGGCCGCACATTTGGGCTCAATGTGGCCTCTTGAGGCCAAGGACTGCGCCCTCAGTTTTAGCTTCTTGACTGGTTAATGGTTATTAGTCCTAAGACCGAGGGTAGGGCTGGCTCTGAGATCAAGGGCAGAGAGCGTTTTAGCCCAAGTTGAGGGTAAGCGTTAGACCAAGACCATGCAGGGAAAGTCTTAGGTCGAGGGCTGAGAAGACTTTAGACGGAGGGCATGGAAAACTAGCGACCAATAAAAGGTCTAGGACGTAATTAAAGGAAGGGTTTTAGACCAAGTCTTCTTTTCAACGATCCATGTCGTTTCTAAAACCTATAGGAAATCGATGACTTACAAAATAGGTAGGAATGGTTCATAGACCAGGGGCAAGACGAACTGTTAGACCATGAGCAATGATGGATCTGAGACCACGGGCAGGACTAGTTCTGAGACCTATGACAGGGCTGGGTCTGAGACTAAAGGCTGGGGGTGAGTCTGAGACCAAGGGCTGGGCTGGTCTGAGACCAAGGACATATTATACATGAGACTAAGGACAAGGATGGATATAAGACCATATCCTCGGTATCAACGATCAGGATCGGCCCTTCTATCGAGAATAATGATCTGCACCGAAGAAGATGTAAATTAAATCCTTCTCGGAAGAATAAATCCTTCTCGGATGATGATATAAACTGTAGCCTTTGTGTGAGCTGAGGTGCAAGATGGCGGCCTTTGCATGAGCTGAGATACAAGATGGCGGCCTTTGTGTGAGCTGACGGGCAAGATGGTGGCCTTTGTGTGAGCTGAGATACAAGATGGTGGCCTTTATGTGAGCTGAGGTGTAAGATGGCGGCCTTCGTGTGAGCTGACGTGCAAGATGGCGGCCTTTGCATGATCTGAGATACAAGATGGCGGCCTTTGTGTGAGCTGAGGTGCAAGATGGCGGCCTTTGTGTGAGCTGACGTGCGATATATCGTCCAATTTGTCCGCGCCAAAAACACGACTTCCAAGTTTCAGAAGTGCCTTCAATATTTGCTATGGTCGAATGAGTCTTGGTTTATCGAATTTAATTTATATTAATCATAGAGAGACTTCAATGCATAATTTATTGTTTATTAGACAAACAAAACTCACATTCTAGCAAATAATTTTTTATACATTGTATACATTATACCCACTTAATCACTTTTTATACATTTTACTTGTATTATATTTGAACTCCAAAGACAGCTCGAGTTGATTATCGTTAATGTTTGATACTTATTTGTACTGGAAACTGTCTACAAAAATCATATATTTATATCAGTTTTAGGTCTTTTGATTTTCACTATATTCAAGGTATGACTATGAACCGTGAAAATAATTTTTGATTCCTTTAGGAATTAATGACTTATGAAATATTTCGTGTTTACGTCCCTTAAGTTGCTTGTGAGGTTGTCAGCTCTCAAGTTGTCCCCTCTCATGTTCTTCCCACTCATGTTTCCATCACTCAACTTTTATCCGTTTAAGTTTTTCTCACTCAAGTTTTTCCCACTCAAGTTTTCTCCACTTAAGTTTTTCTCACTCAAGTTTTCACTCTATTTTTTCTCACTCAAGTTTTCACACTCAAGTTTTTCTCACTCAAGTTTTCCCCACTCAAGTTTTCTCCACTTAAGTTTTTCTCACTCAAGTTTTCACTCAATTTTTTCTCACTCAAGTTTTTTCCACTCTATTTTTTCTCACTGAAGTTTTTTCCACTATATTTTTTCCCACGCAAGTTTCCCCTCTCGAACTTTTCCCTCATCTCTAGGAGTATAATTTTAACGTATGAATATAGAATATCTTTATTCATCAGGTTGAGATAATTTATCGTGTGTATGTAATTAGAGTTATTACGTTTAATGATGATAAGTTTTAATAATAATCAATTATGAAAGCAATAAATAATAAATCATATATCTTACTATTGACCTAATTAATTAATCCTCAAGCCATAATCTATGATGAAGTTAATAAACAAAAGTGATACCTCAATAAGTGAAGATGATAGTTAATTTGCGATTAATTGAAATAATTTGAGGTTCATTGAGATAATTTGAGATTAATCAAGATAATTAGAGGCTAATTAAGATCATTTGATTGCTTGTTTAATTGTCCAAATAACGATGTAATTTTTACCCTTGGCTGGGTCACCCTGACACAGTTCTACCGGGCGTATCAGTGCTACGCGCAAAGAAGTGATGAGCTACCAGGGGCCACATTATCAAAACTTCGTAACTTTTTGTACTTCCGTCAAAAAAGTTACGTGTTACGTAAGTAAACCCTAATTTTGGCATTATCAAAACATTCGTACGTAAGGCTTAGCTAAAAGCGTACTATCAAAACCATCTGGCCAACTGACCAATCAGAGGCTTCGGATTTGTTTACATTCTGTGAACTTCGATGGCGGGAATCGATGCCTTCGATGCTAATGCTATCGACTATCGAATGCTGTCTGTCGGTATTACTCCTTGTTGGCTCAGAAAAAGCCGTTCTAAAATAGTTGTTAACACTTTTTAATAAACAGCGTGAGTTGAAGAAGAAATCTGTGTACGGAGCTAAAAATTATGGTTGGAAGAGATATAAAGTACCGACTAGAAGGAATGAATGATGAGAGTTGGGCGCGAAAGCTTGAGAGTTGCTTTTGCGCTTGTAAAATATAACGCAATATGCATTTGCTTGTAAAATATAACGTAACGTAAAAGGTAAACAAAAATCAGTTTCTGGCATTAACTCAATTGAATTTTTTTCCAATAGCACTGTTTAGCACGATCACATATTTTGATCGTACAAATGTTGCACGATCAAGTAGTGGAGCCATCACAAGTAGAGCCATCATTCTATGCGTTTATAATCCGCGCTGTCGGATTATTGACAAAATTCCATCACAAGTCAAGGTGTTGCTACTTGCTAGTAAATCAATAGTTTCCTATCGCTTCAGCAGACACTCTAAACTTGTGGGGAACTTCACTTACGACATCTCCGAGCAGGCGTACAGTTACGTTACGTATCTTCCCGCGCAAATGTTTTGATAATACCACCTCTATAGTTACGTCATAAAGTCAGCACTTACGCCACTCGTACGTCGATTTTGAGTACTTACGAAGTTTTGATAATACGGCCCCAGGACAATGAATAGCCCTTCGATTTTTTTAGTGTAAAATATATATGATGCCGGTTCGGGAATTCGTTACAATTAAAAAAAAATTACGCGAAATTCCCCCTATCGTGGGGGGGGGGATATTCATCGCCCCCTCCCCACTCCCCACTCGCTTTACCCTCTAATTCATCTCCCCCTCCCCATAAGCTTTACCCTCTAAAGAGGGCACAGGACGGTATATGATTACCAAAGAGAGTGTCCCTCTCTATCACTTTATCCCTCCCTCTCTAATCTGTACTCGCTCATTTTTCTGAATATATATAGTATTTTTTTATAGTTTTTCTATGCACATACATAGCTTCAAGTAGCAACAAAGATCGTGTATATTATCGATCTAGATCGTTTATATTATCGATCTAGATCGTGTATATCATCGCTCTAGATCGTGTATATTATCGATCTAGATCGTGTATATTATCGATCTAGATCGTGTATATTATCGATCTAAAGTATCTGTACCATGAAGAATGTACGTGTTAGATGATTTAGATGATATATCAGGTGTTAGGGATACGCGTATAGGGGCATTGACCCCTGCCGTATATATATTACTATTTGCTCGGTTTCTTGCTCCGGTTGACGCGTCCTAATCTCGGTTTCATTTAACCTTCTTTGTGGCTGCGGTCGGCTGCTGAGAAATGCGCTCTGCGTCGTCAGCTGTTTACTAGACGGTTGCCATAACAACCGGACGTATGATATCTTAGATGACGTACGACATTTTTACTCTTCAAGCAACAGTTTATACGTTATTTAGTGTAAAATATATATTATTTAAAGGGAAATAACTATTAGTGTAAGGTCCTTTCTTATCTGGCGTGTGAGTGGGAAGAAAACTGGAAGAATGAAGCCGTGAAGCTCGGCAACCAATGAACTTTTTTCTAGTTTCCAGGACTCGTCCTGGAGCAGGTGTATGACCACAGTCCCGCGTTCACGTTACGTCGAAACGAGTAGTGACCATCACTAAATGTGCATTTTAGTCAGTATTAATTTTCAAATAAATTTATCAAGATTGTATAATTATTAGTTAGGTATCAATAGGTATTATTCATACTACTTTAAATCTCAAATGTGCATGAATTTTCAGGTTAAGTAAAAAGTTTCTTGAACTTTTGGCGTCGTGGACGCTGTGATGCGGCGACTGCCCGAGGTGTCGGCAAAAGACTATAGGTTTTGTCTGGCCGCGGCCATCGTCATGAGTGGTTGTGTGCGTGTCGGTAGCTCTCGATATCTGTGAACCCATCTCGTTTATCTCTCAAATTCAGGCTTTTTTTAATTTTTATCTAGATGTATATATGCCTATATTTCAAAACATATTCATTAATAGGTAAACAATTAACGATAATTTGAAAATTATTTTAAATTTTATAACGGATTGAAGAGTGTCAAATGAGTACATTGATCTACCTAACTTAGCAGCATGACAGAAAAGCATGATGGAATCACCGAAATTGACGCACACATTAGTAAAAAATATGACATCCGCCGGCGCATCGGCAAAGGGGTGAGTGTCTTCCGCATAAATAATATTTAAGAAAACAATAAAAATTCTTTGTTTACTTTGTGACGCCAGTGAGCATATATATATAGTTGCCGGGATGAAGCGTCACGCTGGATGACAGCGTTGGGCGGGCTGACTTAACACTCAGAAATGAGTGTGTCGTATTGTTCAAAAAATGAGACACTTACCCATAGTAAGTGTCTCATTATTTGAGTATCCATAGTAAGTGTCTCATATCAACCCAATAGTAAGCTAAGTACTTATACATATGTACGGTCTCTTTTCCTATCTATATATGATTTTTTGAATTAACAAGACAATTTTTAAACCATTACCCGAACTGACAATGACGATTATTTTGATCCGAATATGAAAATTTAATTAATTTATAAGGAAAGCTCGATGCAAGCAAATGATAATTATAATGCGTTTAAAAGTATAAATATTAAACTGTGGCTCCGTAAAACTAATTGGTGATTTTGTTTAAAAACTGAAACACTTTCTGCACGTGGGCCAGAATGGGTTTGGGTAACCCACAAAAGGGATAAACGTGCATCACAATTTGGACAAAGTCCGCTCACTTTTCTGAGTGATCCTTTAGTTTAGGACTTAGGGTAATGTTTTCTGAGTGATCCTTTAGTTTAGGACTTAGGGTAATGTTTTCTGAGTGATCCTTTAGTTTAGGACTTAGGGTAATGTTTTCTGAGTGATCTAAAGTTTAGGGTAATATCCTTACAGCGTTTAGGGTAAGAAATACCTGCGTTACCCCCACAATATGGAGGTAATATTACCCTCAGTTACCCTTACCCCCAACTGGCATCACGGTTGTTCAATGTTATTAATTTTATTATATTTTACTATGATAGTGACGTGTATAATAGAGCTCATGACTGTTGTCAATTTATATATAATATCGTGATTAATTTCCCATTAACTTTTGCCGAGGACGGAGGTTAATGGGATCAATAATTATTATTTAATAATTATTATTGCATCAGTTGGAAATAAAATTAATAATGTTAATGATAATAATATTGCAAAAACATAGGTAATTGTCATTACCTTCCTAAGATATTGAGTTACTCAGGTAATTGGTATTACCTACTTAAGTTTTGATTACTCAGGTAATTGGTATTACCTACTTAAGTTTTGATTACTCAGGTAATTGGTATTACCTACTCAAGTATTGAGTTACTCAGGTAATTGGTATTACCTACTCAAGTATTGAGTTACTCAGGTACTAATTGGTATTACCTACTCAAGTATTGAGTTACTCAGGTAATTGGTATTACCTACTCATGTATTGAGTTACTCAGGTAATTGGTATTACCTACTTAAGTTTTGATTACTCAGGTAATTGGTATTAGCTACTTAAGTTTTGATTACTCAGGTAATTGGTATTAGCTACTTAAGTATTGATTACTCAGGTAATTGGTATTAGCTACTTAAGTATTGATTACTCAGGTAATTGGTATTAGCTACTTAAGTATTGATTGCTCAGGTAATTATTATTACCTACTTTAGTATTAATTACTCAAGTAATTGGTATTTGAAGTTACCATCAAAAGACGCAAGGCGACGCGGTTGAACTTTTACGCTCAATTCAACGCCCGTTGAATTGTGAACAAATCGATGCTTAGGAACCCAAATGTCGGGGGGGGGGGGCGCTGCCACCCCCACTGGGGGTAGAGGGAGGTGCTGTCACCCCCGGGGGGAAGCGGGGCGCTGTCACCCCGCTAGGTCTTAAGTTGTAAGTCTTAGGTCTTACGTCGTATGTCTTAGGTCTTACGTCGTATGTTTTAGGTCTTACGTCGTAAGTCTTATGTCTTAAGTCGTAAGTCTTTGGCCGTATTGGTCGTAAGTCTTAGGTCTTAAGTCGTAAGTCTTATGTCTTAAGTCGTAAGTCTTAGGAAGTAAGTCTTAGGTCCTAAGTCGCAAGTCTTAGGTCTTAAGTCGTGAGTGTTAGGTCTTAAGTCGTACTTCTTAGGTCTTAAGTCGTAAGTCTTAAGTCATAAGTCTTAGGTCTTGAGTCGTATATCTTAGGTCTTGAGTCGTATGTCTTAGGTCTTGAGTCGTAGGTCTTAGGTCGTACATCTTAGGTCCTAAGTTGTAAGTCTTAAGTCGTAGGTATTAGGTCTTAAGTCGTAAGTTTGTAAGTTTTCGGTCTTGAGTTCTTGCGGACTAATCACTAAATTAGCTCTCAGTGACCTCGGACATTCGACTAATGAACCACGATAATAAATGAACGATAAATACA
This sequence comes from Hyalella azteca, assembly GCF_000764305.2. Taxonomy (NCBI): domain Eukaryota; kingdom Metazoa; phylum Arthropoda; class Malacostraca; order Amphipoda; family Hyalellidae; genus Hyalella; species Hyalella azteca. The sequence goes on from NW_025931574.1 coordinate 43,129, forward strand.
ATAAAACAATATATAAACCGTGAGTCTTGCTATCCCTTGCCTATTAATTCGTAATCATGTCCTAGGTTCGCAGCCCCGCTGAAAAAGCACGAATAAAGACAAATTAAGCAGTTGAATTAATGAGTATAGCACACATAAATAATATACTAATATAAATAATATTCAAGATATAACTATAAATAATAATATTCACCCAGAAACCCACCACTACATCAACACAATATTAACACACGATCAACAATACAAATACTAACCTGTGTGTTGTATATCATAGCAATGACACGGTATACATGACAGGTCTACACGTGGGCATGTGCTTGTTAACTCAAATATAGTGAAATATCAGCACCTGTAACCTTAATTAATATTGATGAAATTAACCTTAATGTTGATGAAATTATTACTGCAAGACGTTCCCTAACAACGGCACCACTACATAGACAATTCTAATGTTCAACAATCAGGAGGTGTAAAAAACTGAAATCTTTGTTTCGAACGGCAAAAACCATGGATTAATTGACAAATAGATAAAAAAATATAACTCAGTACTCACTGCAGGGAGTGACAGAGAGCGCATTTTCTCGTCGACGAAAACTTGAGGTCACGGACGGACGGACGGACAGACGGACGGACAGACGGACGGACAGACGGACGGACATGGCGAGTACAATAGTGCATTTTTTCCATAAATGAGAAAATGCGCTAAAAAGGGAAAACCCTACACGCAACGGTCAATTTAATGAACGCATTCAATGTCTACAACAAAGCTATTGATGAAATTATTATTGCAAAACAAATTTGTTAAGGCGAAGTAGCAGTGAAGTCTTGGGTCATTACAGCGGCCGCACTGCACCGTGCCCTCAGTGGCACTGCACCGTGCCCTCAGTGGCACTGCACCGTGCCCTCAGTGGCACTGCACCGTGCCCTCAGTGGCACTGCACCGTGCCCTCAGTGGCACTGCACCGTGCCCTCAGTGGCACTGCACCGTGCCCTCAGTGGCACTGCACCGTGCCCTCAGTGGCACTGCACCGTGCCCTCAGTGGCACTGCACCGTGCCCTCAGTGGCACTGCACCGTGCCCTCAGTGGCACTGCACCGTGCCCTCAGTGGCACTGCACCGTGCCCTCAGTGGCACTGCACCGTGCCCTCAGTGGCACTGCACCGTGCCCTCAGTGGCACTGCACCGTGCCCTCAGTGGCACTGCACCGTGCCCTCAGTGGCACTGCACCGTGCCCTCAGTGGCACTGCACCGTGCCCTCAGTGGCACTGCACCGTGCCCTCAGTGGCACTGCACCGTGCCCTCAGTGGCACTGCACCGTGCCCTCAGTGGCACTGCACCGTGCCCTCAGTGGCACTGCACCGTGCCCTCAGTGGCACTGCACCGTGCCCTCAGTGGCACTGCACCGTGCCCTCAGTGGCACTGCACCGTGCCCTCAGTGGCACTGCACCGTGCCCTCAGTGGCACTGCACCGTGCCCTCAGTGGCACTGCACCGTGCCCTCAGTGGCACTGCACCGTGCCCTCAGTGGCACTGCACCGTGCCCTCAGTGGCACTGCACCGTGCCCTCAGTGGCACTGCACCGTGCCCTCAGTGGCACTGCACCGTGCCCTCAGTGGCACTGCACCGTGCCCTCAGTGGCACTGCACCGTGCCCTCAGTGGCACTGCACCGTGCCCTCAGTGGCACTGCACCGTGCCCTCAGTGGCACTGCACCGTGCCCTCAGTGGCACTGCACCGTGCCCTCAGTGGCACTGCACCGTGCCCTCAGTGGCACTGCACCGTGCCCTCAGTGGCACTGCACCGTGCCCTCAGTGGCACTGCACCGTGCCCTCAGTGGCACTGCACCGTGCCCTCAGTGGCACTGCACCGTGCCCTCAGTGGCACTGCACCGTGCCCTCAGTGGCACTGCACCGTGCCCTCAGTGGCACTGCACCGTGCCCTCAGTGGCACTGCACCGTGCCCTCAGTGGCACTGCACCGTGCCCTCAGTGGCACTGCACCGTGCCCTCAGTGGCACTGCACCGTGCCCTCAGTGGCACTGNGTGATGGTGGTGGTGACGAGTGATGGTGGTGGTGACGAGTGATGGTGGTGGTGACGGGTAATGGTGGTGGTGGTTACCTCCAAGTATCGGCGCCCTCACGCCGATATTATATATAATATAAATAGGTATATTATATATAATTCTGATTATGTTATATAATGAGACAAGCTGCTAGCGTTTATGACTGCTCACACTCAGACAAATGTGTGAGACTTTTATCAGATTACAATGCACTTTTTATCATTACTTTAGTTATTCTGACCCACTTTGGCCGGGCAAGAAGGGCGGCGTTTCAGTGCTACGTTCTATCTCTGCTCGTACTGCGGATACAATAATAGCATGTCACAATTTGGACAAAATGACCCTCCATTTTTCTACGTGTAGAGCAGGCCTTGCAGATCATGCATTACCTGGAGACGTCGTGACGCACGCCCTTCCCCCCTCCGCCCCCCGTATGGACGTATTGATTGGGGGGGGGGGCATTAGTGTGAACCCCCTACCCCAAGGGGAGGTTTATAGTGCATGACTTCTTCAATGTCAATGAATTCCTGCGTGAATACCTGAATGATAGAGTGACGCGTCATCGATTGGTTTTATTTATCATCCAGGCTTTATCGGCGATGCGACAATACTTGTGCGATGATATCATCGTCACGGTGATGTCCGATATACACACACCTTTCGATACAAACACAAACTACACATCATCCACCTCACTACTCAATTTAGGTAAACAAAGACACCACACAAGGTTTTTGAGAAGGTAGTGGTCAGGAGGCTTGTCCGGTAGATGGAAGAGGCTGACCTGTATATCAACGGACAACAAACATGGTCTCAATCGTTCCTGTTTGTCGCAGTTACTGGAGCACCATCACCGTCTGGTGGCCCAGCTGTAGGAGGGAGCTGGCGTGGACGTGGTATACCTAGACTTTGCTAAAGCTTTTGACAAAGTTGACCATGGGGTGCTCTTTAGAAAGCTGAGGCTGTTGGGGGTAGGAGGAAGCCTGTTAAGGTGGATCCACAAACTCCTTACAGATAGAGTACAAGCTGTCGCAGTTGGAAACTCGAAATCGAGAGAAGCGAAGGTGAAAAGCGGAGTTCCGCAGGGCTCAGTGCTTGGACCGATCCTCTTCCTCATCCACATTGCCGATATTGACTCAGAACTCACCCACGCATCTACATCATCATTTGCGGACGATACAAGAGTGCTGATGAAGATCACAGATGGCCTAAACTGCGAGAGGTTACAGGATGACCCATCGACAAGCTACGATTGGGCCCTAGTGAACAATATGCAATTCAACGGCACCAAATTCGAAGCAATGAGATACAGAGTCCGCACAAAGATCGGGATGCCACATCGCTACTTGGCATCAGATGGCACAGAAATTGAGGAGAAGCAACTAGTTCGAGATCTCGGAGTGTTGATGAGTACTGAAGCCACGTTCGATGCCCATATCGAGGAAATAGTCACGCGCAGCCGGCAACGGATGGGGTGGATATGGCGGACATTTCGAACGAGAGAAGCAGCACCAATGATTACACTCTTCAGAGCCCTCGTGCTCCCCAATCTTGAGTATTGCTGCCAGCTTTGGGCGCCACTCAAGGCGGGTGCGGTGCGGAAACTGGAGGCAGTGCAGCGTACCTTCACGTACAGGATCAGCGGCATGAGGGAGCTGAACCTGAACTACTGGGGAAGGCTGAAACACCTCCGTATCACCGCCCCGTATCATTACTTCGTATCATCACCACTGCATCATTACCTCCGTATCATCATAATTAAGTATAACTAACAATATTTTGTTTTTTTTCTTTCATAACATAACATAACATAGTGATGTCGGCGCTGAAGTGTAGGCCTGATGTGGCCTGTCGCCGATTCTTTTCCTTTTCGTGCCTTGTTCATAGATCTAAACTAGTGTCATTTGACCGGATCTTTTTATGACTGGCGATAGTTTGAAGTAGCTACTAGACTTCCACCGGTTTCGATAAGGAGCTAGGCATTTCAAATCTGAACATATATTTTTCCATCGCTTTATCTAGTCTGTTCTTGAACGCGTTCATACTTGGAGCGCCAACGATGTCATTGGGGAGGCTGTTCCACATGTCGGTGATTCGAAGCGAGAAGAAATTTTGTCGCGTGGAGAAGTTGACATGTTAACTTCGAGCCGACTGGGCGCTACTCAATATCTGGAATACTGTTCAAGTCCTCATCTGTGAACACACTGCTGAAGAACTGATTAAGAACGTTAGCCTTGCCCTCATCAGAGGAAATCTTTCGTTGGTCTACTTTCAAATCAGAAATACCGTCCTTTGACTTACATTTCGAACTAGCGTACAAGAAGAAGGCTTTCAGATTCTTTTTTTGCATTTTTAGCAATATTTTTTTCGAAGTTTTTCACTGCAGCGCGACAAACTTTTTCAGCTTGATTTCGAGCTCTGGCATACAGGTTATAATCAGACTCGCTACGAGTTCGTTAATAACGCTTGTAGGCTTCTTTCTTGGTCTTTAGCTGAGTCTTAACTGCACTGTTCATCCTTTGGGACTTTTTGACTCCTCCAAGCGTAATCTTGGGTACACAAGCATCAACTGCAGACATAACCGTATCTTTGAGAAACGACCATGAATCAGCCACATTCATGTCCTTAATTAATACAGTCCGAAATATTCGCCGCATTCACCGTTTCACGGAGTGTATCATAGTCATGTCACTTTGGTTAAATTTTTTCCTCATAACAAGAGACGCGGCCTTCTTTTTCATCATTCAATGGAAAATCAAATTTTTTAATCTAAAAAAAAATAATAATAGCGGTTTCAGCGTTTATTGGCCTGTCGTCGATTCTTGACATTGCAGAACATTTACAGCTCGCTACGGTCTCGAACTCGCAACTCACTGCTACAATTCTGCTATGCTTATATAACCGCCCGGCCTCCTCGCCGATCCTGACCAGAAACTGCATGGCGCACAGAGCTGGGATCGAACCCGCGCCTCCCTACACAGAAATGTGTGTGTGTTATTGCGTGCAACGTTTCAACTGCAACGCTTTTCAACACAAATGTTGAACACGGCGTTCAAGGTTCAACCTCAACTCAATGTCAACGCGTGTTGAATGAACCCAAAGTCAACGCGTGTTGAATCAACCAACACAGGCTTGTTGTTTGCATGGCTCGCGTCAGCGCAGTAATGATAATCGATGATTAATGATAGCCTGGCGCGTGATATACGTGCCTCTAGCGTGCCTCACTCATGCCTCACTCATGCCTCACTCATGCCTCACTCGTGCCTATAATGCACTCAGAGAAACAAATGAGACTTTATCCAAATTTCGATACGCTTTGCCCTACACGTGAGTCATCCTGACTCAGTTAGGCCGAGCACAATGGCGTATCAGTGCTACGTCCGCTCTCATCTCGTGCGGTGGTTAAGAAAGTGTGTCATTATTTGGACTTATTATTAATTAATAATATTATTAATATTAGTATTATTAATTAATAATATAACTTATTATTATTAATTATTATTATTATTATTATTTATATATAATTAATTATTATTAATTTATAATATTAATATTATTAATTAATAATAAAATAAGTGGGACAATTAATATATTATTAATTGTCCCACTTATTATGCTGAGTGCCTCATCCGTCAGACCATAAAGCGTTCAAAATACGGAGAATAATTTGAGTCGAGCGTTAATGTAAATAATTTTGGAAAACTAATATTACAATATTCAAACTAATAATTTATACATAATATAAAATAATTTTTTCGTTAAATAATATTTCGTAAAATAATATCTAAGAAATAATGAACTGGACTAAAATAAAAGTAGGTTAATTAGGAAATAAACTGCGGTCAACCTGCGCTGGAGGTATACCGGTAATTAGTGTTATATATTATAAGTATGTTTTACATATAATGGGTATATATTATCTTTGTTATCTTTTAATGGGACTGCGCGTGACCTGTTGCCGCCGACTGTACCTTGTGACAAGTGTACACTCATGCAAAATTGATGGCTCATTTTGTCCAAATTTTGTCACTATTTGTCATCTTTGTGCAGTGGGTAAGCTCGACACACTTTCTTACTCACTGTACGAGCAGAGTGCGCACTGATAGGCCTAAATGAGTCAAGTTGACCCACAGAATGGCAACAGGTGCATTGTTATTTTGATAGTTTCACATATTTCCCTGAGTGTACTCTGCCGCAGCTGTGCTATTTTGCTCTGAATTTTCATCGGCGCGTATAATTAGTATATATTTATTTATTTATTTATATTTATTTATTTATTTGTTTATTTATTATTCATGTCCTCTGGTGTTAAAAATTTCGCAATTTCACAATTGATTGAACTCTGCTCCCCAATTAACAGTTGGTATTGTTTGTTTTATATTAGTACCTATATTTTACATCAACCTTCTATTAAATATTTTATTCTTGTTTAAAACCATTATTGTTTATTTCACAATTAACTTCAAGTTCAAATATCATCTCCTTTTTGCTGTATTGATAATGTTTACAATATTTTTTTCAGTTTTTTCTTGTTTCTTGTCGAATTATTGTATATATATCGTAGGTATTAATTATTATTAAATTTAATTATTGTATTGTGTGTTGTTTGTATTGTTCGCCTCATGCGCTCACAATGTGAGTGTTGACACTCATAAAAATATTTAGTCACATTGTCACAATATCAACACAATGTGTTGGAACAAAGTCCCCCTCATTTGCCTGAGTGTAGAGGCTGTGTTGGGACAAAGTCCCCCTCATTTCCCTGAGTGTAGAGGCTGTGTTGGAGGTGGGGTGGGTTGTAGGGTGGGTTTTGTTGGTGTGTTCACCTCCTGAATATGCTTAAATTATGCCCGTTAACAGGGTGCGTACCGGTCATGGAAAACCTGGAAAGTCCTGGAATTTGATTTTTCATTTTCCAGGCCATTGGATTTCATTTCAGGTTACGGAAAGTCATGGAATTTACAAATAAAAGAAAAAAGGGATTGTTTTTCTATGCTATGTGCGTTAAACTGTTTGTGCAGTCTCTTGTTTCCTACATTATAATTGGTTCTCGAATCACGTGAACTCAGTTGCATTGGACGACTTTTTGATGTGCAGTGGCAGCGTTCCATCTTAAGCGTGCAATTTCTACATCACGATGCCTGGAAAGTGTAAATTTCATGTCATTTCATTTCATTGTGGTTAAGAATAGAAGCTTATCATGACTGGCTTGCTCGCCATCCAAAGCATGAAGATATGGCGATAAGTACGTACATTGTGTTCGATAGACTTCGATGTGTCAAATATGGTAAGCAGCTTTGAAAAGCCATTCTACCTTAATTTAAATAGCCATGAAGAGCTATGCGTTTAATCGTTTGCTATTTATCAACTGTAGAAGAATATGCTGTAAATATTCTTTATATATGTAATGAATAAAATATATGAATATGTAAAACTGTAGAAGAATATGAACGGTTAGTCTTTCAGTCATGCTAATCCTGTCATATACGAGTCTTGGACAATTATATTGATTGTCATGGAGAGTCATGGAAAAGTCATGGAATTTTTTTTCTAAATACCAGTAGGAACCCTGCGTTAATGAAGCATTGCCACCGGCCAACTCTCCATTGTAAATGATCAGAATAATATCCGATTATCTGCCATTTATTGTACTTCACGTTCACCATTAATTGGTCTATAGTATCGACAGGAATAATTAGAGTACAATTACATCTATGAATTTTTGGACTTTTCGTCTACATATTTATTGACCGTAGTGCTGTGCCCCAATACACTGTATTGTATTGCCACAATACAATATATTGGTCACGGTCCCACCCCCCTAATGGCCGGTATTTATATAAGTTAATTAATCGCGTAAATAAATAATCAACATCTCTACCACACTCGTACAATAGGTGGACCACAGCCCATTGTGTGTGTGGGCCGCGGTGTGGTCCAGACCTGCACTAAATGTACCGCATATTGTGGTACTTACTTGCCCGGCAAATGTGCTTCTTGTTATAGTAAACCTCTCTTACTGTACTAATGAAACGTGCTACTTATTTCTCTACTTATTCTGTTTATTGTACTACTTATTATGACACTTATTGTGCTACCTATTATTATGTATAATGTGCTACCTATTATTATACATAATGTGCTACCTATTATTATATATAATGTGCTACCTATTATTATACATAATGTGCTACCTATTATTACATATAATGTGCTACCTATTATTATGTATAATGTACTACCTATTATTACATATAATGTGCTACCTATTATTATGTATAATGCGCTACCTATTATTACATATAATGTGCTACCTATTATTATGTATAATGTGCTACCTATTATTACATATAATGTGCTACCTATTATTATATATAATGTATTACCTATTATTATATATAATGTACTACCTATTATTATGTATATTGTGCTACCTATTATTATGTATAATGTGCTACCTATTATTATGTATAATGAACCATCTCTTATTATATATAATGTGATACTGTAACTATTATTATATTTAATGTGCTACCTATTATTATATATGATGTACTTCCTTCCTTAATTCAATTTTCGCTACATCTTGTACTAACAGTTGTACTACTTATCATACCACTCATTGTTCTACTGCACCGCCTATTGTATCACCTATTTGCGCATTTACTGTACATTTATTGTACCTAACTGTGTACTGTGTAATAAGTTATGTCTTTGTTCATCTTGAAATTATGTTAATGATATTATATCATATACTGTATTATATTACTTCACACACAATCAAATATTATACTATTACATGTATATTATGTTACTTTACATTCCATAATATTATATTAAATTATATTACATTATTTATACTATATCAGACAACATTATATTTTATAATAAAATATTGAAAATATAAATATTATGAATATTTCTGTTAAGTTGTCCCGATAGCTGCGCGGGTGTCGGCTCGTTTACGACGCGTTACGACGCGCCGTACACGTGTCACGTGATGACGTCACGACACGTGACGTGTTCCAGCTCTACTTGTTATCTTCTTATTATAACTTTTTCTTTATTATAACATTTATTCAAATATAACTTCATTTCTCTTAAAGGTTTTTATATCTTCAAACCTTTTCTATATCATAACTCAATTATATTTCATCTGTTATAATTTTTATCTGATTAAAAAGCTTTTATTCGTGATACATTTAATTTTATTTTAACTCTATCTATAATAACTATTATTCAATAAATTATAACTTTACATTTTTCTTTTTTTTTTATTTTGTAATAATTTTATTTTTTTATACACTTCTCGTTGATTTTTAAGGCATACTTTACTATTTACAATAATAATGCCGTATATATGTCCGTCTGAAGCCTTTAATTGAAATTAATGCATTTGATGTACGATTCTTCGCGTATAAAAATTATTACGTCTTGTATTGCTTTTTAATTTATTCGAATTTTAAGTGAATTTCAAGGTCTTTAAAATTAAGTGCGTTAAATAGGTGAACAATTATCATTACATTTTATATATTTGTTACGCAAATATGCGAATTCTTTACGCATTGTTTACGCAACATTTAAGCGTTGTTTACAAATCATTAACACATCATCAACACACTATTAACACACTATTAACACAAGGCTCGTGTGTTCACACAGGCATACGGGATTGTATGGAAGGCAGTAGACCGGCGGTGTGGTGAGGTGGTCGCTGTTTAGATCACACATTATTAACACATCATTAACACACTATTAACACAAGACTCATGTGTTCACACAGGCATACGGGATTGTATGGAAGGCAGTAGACCGGCGCTGTGGGGAGGTGGTCGCTGTTAAGATCACACATTATTAACACATCATTAACACAAGGCTCATGTGTTCACACAGGCATACGGGATTGTATGGAAGGCAGTAGACCGGCGGTGTGGTGAGGTGGTCGCTGTTAAGAAAATCTTCGACGCGTTCCGCAACGAGACGGACGCCCAGCGAACCTTCAGGGAGATCGTCTTCCTGCTCGAGTTCTCTGCGCACCCTAACGTCATCAGGCTCCTTAATGTCCTTAAGGCGGACAATAATAAGGATATCTACCTGGTCTTCCAGCACATGGGTCAGTAGATCAGGTAGATGGTAGATGTTATATCTACCTGGTCTTCCAGCACATGGGTCAGTAGGTCAGGTAGATGGTAGATGTTAATGGTAGATATTAACGGTACATGGTAGATATTAACGGTACATGGTAGATATTAACGGTACATGGTAGATATTAACGGTACATGGTAGATATTAACGGTACATGGTTGATAATAACTGTAGATAGTTAATTGATAATAATGGTAAATGGGAGATGATAACGGTACATGGTAGATATTAAGGGATACCTACATGGTTGATAATACCGGTAGATGGCAGATATTAACGGTAGATGGTAGATATTAACGATAGATGGTTGATATCAACGGTAGATGGTTGATAGTAACGGTAGATGGTAAACAAGAAGATGGTATAAATGGCGCGGTCTCTTTTCTTATCTCTGTACAGAGACCCACTAATGACGCCCTTATCTCTGTACAGAGAACCACTAAAAATAATGGCGCCCTTATCTCTGTACAGAGACCCACTAATGGCGCCCTTATCTCTGAACAGAGACCCCACTAATGGCGCCCTTATCTCTGTACAGAGACCCCACTAATGGCGCCCTTATCTCTGTACAGAGACCCCACTAATGGCGCCCTTATCTCTGAACAGAGACCCACTAATGACGCCCTTATATCTGTACAGAGACCCACTAATGACGCCCTTATATCTGTACAGAGACCCACTAATGGCGCCCTTATCTCTGAACAGAGACCCCACTAATGGCGCCCTTATCTCTGTACAGAGACAGACCTGCACAATGTGATCAAGAAGGGCACTGTACTGGAGGACGTACACCGCAGGTACATAATGTACCAGATGTTCAGAGCCACCAAGTACCTGCACACGGGCTCTGTCATCCACAGAGACCTCAAGGTAGGAATAGCATTGTGTACAGAGACCTCATAAGGTAGGAATGGTATTGTGTACAGAGACCTCAAGGTACCCCCGTAGCAATAGCATAGTGTACAGAGTCTTCAAGGTACCCCCGTAGCAATAGTATTGTGTGCAGAGACCTCAAGGTACCCCCGTAGCAATAGCATAGTGTACAGAGACCTCAAGGTACCCCCGTAGCAATAGCATTGTGTACAGAGACCTCTAGGTACCTCCGTAGCAATAGCTTTGTGTACAGAGACCTCAAGGTACCCCCGTAAGAATAGCATTGTGTGCAGACACCTCAAGGTACCTCCGTAGGAATAACATTGTGTGCTTCCCTGGTATATTCCTGAATCTTAGTATAATATAATATTGTATAATTTCTTCATATATAATTTCTATAAATTGTAATTGTACTATAATTGTTCTAAATCACGATTATAAAACAAAATAAATAAAGTATCAATGTTTATAATTATTATAAATTGAATTGCCGGGCAGCCGTTCACCTTTGTTTACATTAATGTTATTTAATATCTATTTATTATAATTATATACGTACATTTACGTTATATAATTTATGTGTATTATAATTGTATGCATACATTAATGTTATATAATTTCTATGTATAATAATTATAATGCAGTTTGAACAAATTACATATATGCCATAACTATAAAAATGCACCAATAATACGTGCAGCCGTCGAACATCCTCATCGACAGCGACTGTCGGGTCAAAGTGGCGGACTTCGGGCTGGCCCGCAGCGTGGGGCCCGCCGCAGGACTGGACCGGCCCGGTGACCCGACCCTCACCAACTACGTGGCGACCCGCTGGTATCGGGCCCCAGAGATACTGCTTAACTCTAGGAGGTGAGGGCCGGTCCCGGGCCCAGTGATGGTGCCGGTCCCGGGCCCAGTGATGGTGCTGGTCCCGGGCCCAGTGATAGTGCTGGTCCCGGGCCCAGTGAAAGTGCTGGTCCCGGGCCCAGTGATAGTGCTGGTCCCGGGCCCAGTGATAGTGCTGGTCCCGGGCCCAGTGATAGTGCTGGTCCCGGGCCCACTGATAGTGCTGGTCCCGGGCCCAGTGATAGTGCTGGTCCCGGGCCCACTGATGGTGCCGGTTCCGGGCCCAGTGATGGTGCTGGTCCCGGGCCCACTGATGGTGCCGGTCCCGGGCCCAGTGATGGTGCTGGTCCCGGGCCCAATGATAGTGCTGGTCCCGGGCCCAATGATAGTGCTGGTCCCGGGTCCAGTGATGGTGCTGGTCCCGGGCCCAGTGATGGTGCTGGTCCCGGGCCCAGTGATGGTGCTGGTCCCGGGCCCAATGATAGTGCTGGTCCCGGGCCCAATGATAGTGCTGGTCCCGGGCCCAGTGATGGTGCTGGTCCCGGGCCCAGTGATGGTGATGGTCCCGGGCCCAGTGATAGTGCTGGTCCCGGGCCCAGTGATAGTGCTGGTCCCGGGCCCAGTGTTAGTGCCGGTAAATATTAACCAAATAGTGCCCGCCTCTCCCCACCAGTTGAACCCCCCTCCCCCCACCAGTTGAACCCCCCTCCCCCACAGGTACACGCTGGGGGTTGACATGTGGAGCCTGGGGTGCATCCTGGCGGAGATGTTGTTGGGTCGTCCGCTCTTCCCAGGGTCGTCGACCCTCGACCAGATCGAGAGGATCATGGCTGTCATCGAGCCCCCCTCCAGGGAAGGTGAGATCCGGGGGGTGCGGGACAAACTAGTCCCCCAGCGAAGTCCCAACTACAGGACGTAGGACAAACTAGTCCCCTAGCGGGGTCCCGACTGAGAGGTGCAGGACAAACTAGTCCCCCAGCGAGGTCCTGACTGAGGCCCGCAGGACAAACTAGTCCCCCAGCGGGGTCCCGACTGAGGGCCGCAGGACAAACTAGTCCCCCAGCGGGGTCCCGACTGAGAGGTGCAGGACAAACTAGTCCCCCAGCGAGGTCCTGACTGAGAGGTGCAGGACAAACTAGTCCCCCAGCGAGGTCCTAACTGAGGCCCGCAGGACAAACTAGTCCCCCAGCGGGGTCCCGACTGAGGGCCGCAGGACAAACTAGTCCCCCAGCGAGGTCCCAACTGAGGGCGCAGGACAAACTAGTCCCCCAGCGAGGTCCCAACTGAGGACTGCAGGACAAACTAGTCCCCCAGCGAGGTCCCGACTGATGGACGCAGGACAAACTAGTCCCCCAGTGGGGTCCCGACTGAGAGGTGCAGGACAAACTAGTCCCCCAGCGTAATCGGAGTGGTCGAGTGGCTTTTGGATCTAAACGAACCCTTAATTTTTTTTAAACCTTTGTCAATGATATTTCTCTTGCTGTAATTGTTTTAAGAAATAACATTGTTTAATAAAATTGATATTGTTACAGACCTGCTGCAGATCCCCGCCCAGTACGTGAACACAATACTGACGAAGGCACAGCAAGACGAGGCTCCGGACGAGGGGCCTGCGCCCCACGTCCCCCAGCTTCGGGACCTCCTAGCAGGGGCGCCCACGGAGGCCGTCGACCTCGTCGAAAAGCTCCTCGTCTTCAACCCCGACAAGAGACTGACTGCTGAACAGGCTCTTCGTCACCCCTTCGTCGCCAAGTGAGTAGTGACTTAGTAGCTCTTCGTCACCCCTTCGTCGCCAAGTGAGTAGTGACTTAGTAGCTCTTCGTCACCCCTTCGCCGCCAAGTGAGTAGTGACTTAGTAGCTCTTCGTCACCCCTTCGTCGCCAAGTGAGTAGTGACTCCCTCCGTTCGAAAATTCCACCACGAAATTTATGCTTTCCTTTTCCTCAATCTATAAATTAGTTAGTTAAATTTAAATTCAATATTTATTAACTATAAGATTCCCACTACGATAGTTATGTCATACCGAACCCAAACACGGTAGAGGAATCGTTATAACGTTAGCGATCCTAAACTCCAATTTTTCTTTATTTTGAAGATTCCACAACGCGGACCACGAGCCGAGCATGGATCGCGCGGTCGTCCCATGCATCAGGGACGATGTTCAACTCAGCGTTGAAGTTTACAGGAACAAACTCTACGAACTCATCGCGTCGCGGAAGAACAGAGTAAGGAACCACGTAGCCCGCGTCGCTCAGCACAAACAGAACAATAACCTCAAAGATGATCGAAACTCTAAGAACGAAAAGATTGATCGGGACAGCAGAATTATGACGACCCACAGTAATGGCGTCGTTAGACAGAGGAGTTCTTCTAAGATTGAGGCCATTCATTACGGTCATAACAGAAACCGTAACGATGATCCTTTAACGCGTAACCAAACAGACGGTGGTGGTAACGGTCACGAGTATCATGAAGGTACTCGAGGTGGGAGGGTACGTTCCAGCAGCGTCAGTACCCCACTCCAGAGATCGTATTCTGTTACTAGAGGACACCCATTGGAGGACGGGCTGCAGGCCTCTGGCATGAGCCAATCTTATTGTAATGGAGTTTCTGGATCAAACCTCAAGAATTCTGATAGAGAAGTGAGCCCAATTAGAGCGCTGCAAAATGGAAGTCCTCCAGACCTGCGGTGTAACGGCCATGTAAGTAATCAGAATCATTCCCAAGGCAACCATAAAGGCAGCAACGTGAACTCCCAAGCGAGACATGAGGTTTCCCCTGCGACCTCGAACCCAAACTCGGCAGACATGAACCAAAACTCGGCAAACATAAAATATTCTAGCTCGTCTGGCTCTGCAATGAAAGTTCGGGTCATTGCCAGAACCATCGACCACGGAAGAGGATCAACCGACAACGGAAGAGGATCAACCGACCACGGAAGAGGATCAACCGACCACGGAAGAGGATCAACCGACCACGGAAGAGGATCAACCGACCACGGAAGAGGATCAACCGATAACGGAAGAGGATCAACCGACCACGGAAGAGGATCAACCGACAGCGGAAAAGGGTCTAAGTCTCTCGAAAATCGCTGTCCCCAGAAAGCGCATTCGGTTGGTCGCAACCGGGAAAGTACCAGCTCATCTTCCAACAACAACCATCACCCTCACCAGCGGCGGGAAGAAGCTGGTGCCGACGAAGGACGTCCCAAGGACCGCTCGTCGCCGGAGAAACAAACCCCGACGTGTAACTCAGGGAAGTCCTGGTCCTCGGGGGGCAGTGGTGGGAGGCCGTCGGATCTTTCGAGAGGCCGAAGAGAAGGTGGGTGATTTTCTGGGATTTTTTTTGTGTGAACTACGTTATTCGAATGAGTTTTTGCCTTTTTTCTGCGTGAGTAATATGTTGAATGGTTTCAATGCCCGCACTTGAAGAATCTGATGAAAGATTTTTATGCGTAATCCTTTGAGTGTGAATGGTTTTAGTTGAACGGTTTTCTGAATTTCAAAAATATTAATTGTTTGTTCCTTGAATATTTTGGTATTCGTTTGTTTTTAGTGCAGGAAATATTATATACTTTCACCTTCAAACTAATTTAAATAAATTAGCTTAACGAAACTTGCACTGTGTTACATGAATAAGTTTTCTGAAAATCATAAAATGAGTGCCACACTAATTACTGTTTTGAACATCAAATACTGTTTGCTATAATACCATGTGTTATTAACATTATTATGCATGAATCAATCACCATGATTTATTTCTAAACTCTCTGCTGCCGGTAACCATTTTACCATGAAAAGGCATTGGATTCATTAACGATGTAAGATTTGCATCCCGTTTTTTAGAAAATAACAGAAATCAAAACGATTGTTCCCGTGTATTTGCTCATAATTCACGGGGAAATAACACAACACAGACAACTTATAAATTCAAATGCTTTTGACGTGTATTCGATATGTATTGGTTGCGGTTGGCT
The DNA here is from genome assembly GCF_000764305.2 of Hyalella azteca. NCBI lineage: Eukaryota > Metazoa > Arthropoda > Malacostraca > Amphipoda > Hyalellidae > Hyalella > Hyalella azteca. Next base: position 59,029 of record NW_025931574.1, read on the forward strand.
AGTTCAGCTCTAGAATCCTACCTTGCATATGGACCTCCAGGATCATCTAAGGATCAGCCGTCCTCAGTGGCTGTTGCCAGCTGTGGGGGAGTAACCGTGACCGTGGCACAGAACTCTAGCTGTCAACTCCCTCGCAGTTCAAGCAACAGAACCATCCATGGTACCGATACTTGTAGTGATACAAGTCCTACCATGACCAGAAACGACGTACCTTCCAAATCTGGAGTGATATCGTGTAACTCTCGAAGTGGTTACGAAGTTACCAATCAGTGGGACCAAAGGAGTAGTGGTAGTGTGATCTACCACTCGAAACCTGATAAGCCTCGACCTGACTCAGTGGTGGTTGTGCACAACCGACGCAGATCTACAGGTTTGGATTACGATTCTTTTATTTACGCTGCTAACAAGTCTCCATCAAAGACGGCGGCACATTCACCAACCTCACCAATATCACCATCACGCAAATTTCAAGGGCTTAGCGTCGATGACAAAGCACATTTTGTGGAACCTAAGCACCAACCTGTTCCACCATCGGACCACTCCAGGCTTGCACCACACGGCCAAGAGACAACCACCTTTTTGTCTCACTCCCGCCATGACAAGCGTTGGTCCCTGGACCACCATCGCAATCCGCAAATGAAAGCCAGTCACGGCTCACCATATGATGTGAATAATGATCACCACTATCCTAGTACCTCTGACACCACTGCAACCACCATTTGTGTACCTAGCACTAGTGTAGCTACCAGTTGTGATGTACTAGGAGCTCCGGGATACTCGAGGACTCCTTCAACCCTCCTCCCAGCGTCGGCTGTCCGTCACCAAGTAAGAAATAGTACTCGAACAAGTGCAAGTATAGTTTCTAGTGGATTTTAGTTTCACTTAGTAAGGAAGAGTGTGGGAACTAGTGTAAGTCTAGTACTAAGGGTTATGGTTTTCATCAAGTTCAAACTAGTTAATTCAAGTTACTCTACTGGGTTCTGGTCTTTACCAAGTAAGGGGAGGTATTCCACCTAGTAGAAATCTAGTATTCTAGAGGTGTTCACTAGTTCCTAGGGGTCTTCAATAAAGAGGATTGTACAACCTAATGTAGGCTTATTTAATAGTGGGTTGTGGTGTTTACCAAGTAAGTAAGGTGTTCAAACTAGTAATAGTCTTATCACAGAGGGGACTCTTCCCAACTGCCTATTGCATGGTAGCTACTGCACAATGGTACCTGCCTGTTGCATGGTAGCTACTGCACAATGGTGCCTGCCTGTTGCATGGTAGCTACTGCACAATGGTGCCTGCCTGTTGCATGGTAGCTGCTGCACAATGGACTGCCTGTTGCATGGTAGCTGCCGCACAATGGTGCCTGCCTGTTGCATGGTAGCTGCCGCACAATGGTACCTGTCTATTCTCATTGGTGCCTGTCGTAACCTTTAACACTTTTTTGGTTTTTGATTACGTGTATTTTCGAGTGTGTTTAAGCAATATTCTTTCTTACGCTGCTTAAATTCTGTTTTTCTTGAGTGGTTGTTTTTTAAGGTGTCTTATATGTATTTGTTGTTTATACTCAGTTTCAAATACGAGAACAATACAGCCGTTAGAGGTTGACTTTTGCAAAAACTTCTTGCACTTTGCTCCATATTTTGCTGGTATACTTTGCAGAAATAGCAAACATTTTATATACGTAAAGCAACGCATTTTTATTAAGAAGTTCATTTGAAAGCAACACTATGCATTTTTTGTTGAGAAGTTCATTTGAAAGCAAAGCTATGCATTTTTGTTAAGAAGTTCTTTTGAAAGAAAAACTATGCATTTTTAATTAAGGGGAGCGTCTATAGGTGGAAAATTGACAGTATTGGCTTTTCCGGTTTATAGTCTCATCTTAAAGCTGACATTCTGAGCTATCCAACGGTACCAAAACCATCTCTGTACGTTGATTTATGCGTTCACGACACATCCCGAAAGGGGGGGGGGTGGGGGAGTTCTTTAACAAATAAGATGGGGGGAAATTAGCTGCCGAGCACTTAAATAGAGTGTTTGCTTGAGCTGCAGTTCAGTTACCCGCCTGGTGTCGTACGGGGTGGTGTGCATGCAGTCGCTCCTACCACTCTTGACTGGAATCAAGCTCCATGTAACGTTTAGTTCCGTATCCTTGCTCTATTGAGTGCCTATTGCGATGTGCGCGGGACTTTGTCGCGCTCTCCTGAAGATATTTGTTGTCACGGCAAAGCTATCTCCTCCTAGAGTTTTGAAGCTACAGCAATGTGACATATACCATTCGATTCGCAACTCAAATATCTAGAGATTGATTGCAGCTTTTTTCAATTTCGTTATAGACCGTTCTGAAAATATTTGGAAAAGGGGGGGAGGAAGGAAAAATCGAAAAATTTTCGAAATTTTTACGAAAATTTTTTTTTTGTCCCATCCACAAAAATTCGAAATTCGGAAAAAGCTACGACAAATCGATAGATATGGTCCTTACGCATCAAATGATATGCGTCTCGATGTTGTAGCTTCAAAATCCTAGAAGATAGATTTTTATAGTACCCCCTTTTTGCCGTTTTCTAAGAATTTCACGGTTTCTTTCATTTTTTTCGAAAAATTGACACGAACAAAAAAGTCTTAGAATTCTCTTTTACATTGGTGTACCAAGTTTTAAAGTGATCCGTCCGTAAATAAAAAAGTTTTTCAGCTCATTGACGCTCCAATTAAGAAGTTCATTTGAAAGCAAAACTATTCATATTTTATTAGGAAGTTCATTTGAAAGCAAAACTATACTTTTTTATTAAGTAGTTCGTTTGAAAGAAAAAATTATTTAAATTTTGATTTTTTCACTGGTCCAGATGACGGCCGCCCAGCGACGAGGTGTCGCGCAGGCGTCGCCGCCGCGACGACGTAGCACGTCCAGAAGTCCCTCGTCAGTAGACCTTCCTGACGTGGTGGACGTGCACGGCGTCACGTCCATTAGTGGACGGTCCATCCCGGCCTTTAGGGGACAGTCCATCCCGGTCTTCGACGGACGTTTCTTTTCGGTCATCGACGTACGTCTCAGGAAAGCCGGCGCTCGCCGACCCGTTTACCATGTCCTCTCAACAAAGCTCGTCTCCGTCCCCAGCAAAAAAAGACTCCGCGAAGTTTTTCGCGTCAGACTTGAACACGGGCAACCCGCGCTCAGATTTTCACAAGAAAAGTCCATTACCCAACACTCCTGGTGACTTCCTGGACTACTACACAAGGTATTTCACCCCCATTGGAGGGGCAAATCCAGCTGGGGACAAAGATACTGTCAAAATTTGTCCCTCGTTTTCGTCACACGATGTGACGAATGCCACGTCATGGTCGTCACAGAGCCGCCGGAACAGCGATAGCTTTTCCCTGACCAAGTTCAGGAACGTGAACCACAAATTGCACGAACCAAAGCGTTCGCTGCAACACGAAATTGATTTTTTCAATCACCGCAACGTTGAATCGTGGTCCCGGACGTCCCTACACAGTGAGGGGGTCGGCGCCCCCCTCCCATACCCTGACTCTATCAGGTCGGGGGGTAAAACTCGTCAGGATATCAGTTCTTTGTTTGGGTCTTATTCTTCGTTGATGCTTCGTAATACTTCAGCTCAAAACGGGAACAAGACGCAGCTTCATCCTACTCGAGGTTCAGTGACCCCGTCGTACGAAGGCACCGCTAGTAGGCCGTGTGTGTCGCAAGCCTATGCCACAATTTCCTCTTCGGCCTATCGAGAACTCACGCAAAAAGTTAAATAGCAAACAGCCGAACCCTCTTTTCCGGACCTACCCAAAGCTCGGAAGATATCCTCTGCAGCGGACACGATAGCTTCAGGATACCTTTTCAGCGAACATAGGGGTAACCCTGATAAACTTATTCCTCCCATACCCCATAACAGCGGAACACGTGTCAGGAAATGGCGGTCCGTTGAAGGCTTCTTATCGAAAAAAGATGGAAGGTGGACGCTGGAAACTGTCTCACCCATCGCTCAATATATCTATGGATCCAAAGATCCTAATAAAGTTACGTCTTTGAAGACTAAAAGTGTCAGGAGCCGGTCACTGAGCTCAAAAGATCCTGATGAAGCGACGCCTTTGAAGACCAAAAGTGTCCGAAGACATTCTTTGAGCTCCAAATCTGCAATCGTGGACGCACTGTCTTCTTTTTGGACATCTAATTCTTTGCGTAAACTTTCTTCAAGCAACGTGACGTCACAATCCCGATGTTCAAGCAGCACTCATGCGTCACTCAACCCAATTAAATTCCAAAAAATGAGTCAAGAAAACCAAATCTCCAACACCGTCCCACAGTTCGGACATTTGGCCATACTTGAGAACTTCGATGGTTCTGATGACGAAGGCTCCTCGGTCTTCCTTCTGGACCCAAGAACCCTTCCTTCCAAGGAAGGCACTGCTGACCTTCACCGGAGGAAGTCCCGCAGTGTTGCTGATATTCTCTTCTGTGGTGATGCTGGTACAGAAGTCGTCAATTAATCCTATTTTGTGGATGCAAATACAAAGATCAAAGTGGCACTCTGAGAAATTAGTGAAACTTTTTCCAAATAGTGACGCGAGGGTGCACTTCAAGCCCGGCCGAGGCGGACATGAGCGGCTGATTTACGCGCTCCCCGAGTCTTGGGCGGCACCTGATGCAGAGTCAAGCCCGCATCTAAATTTTGTTAAATTACTTTGTACTTAGGCGTACATGGTTCGTACAAGTACGTTGTACTGATATTGAGTTAAGCTGCAGAAAATAGCAGATGTCGTGCTAGGAATTATTTAAGCTTTAAGTTATAATCACATCATGACGCATAGTACTTAGTTCAGATCAAAGTTTTTCACTTAATACATAAGTTTTGCGGTACTTTAATTGGCTAATAATAACGCAAAATCACATTTGCAAGTTTTGTGATGCATATATGATGAAAAAATGCACTACAGTTGGAGGTGGTAGAGAGGGGGGGGGTCGTTGGTGGAGGGCTGGGGGGCGTTATCGATTAAATAGGGGGCAATTCGCCCGCCTATTCTCAAACTAGCAATCTTAACAATAGTCTTCAATTATATGTTATTGTAATAATTGTATTCATCACATGACAATAATTCGTGCGTGTTATGTATCTAATACTCGACTTATATATTTATTTAGCGTGTTTATAGGTTTATTTATAAAACAATATTCCAGCAATAATTTATTAATTATAATATTATTTGTCTTTCGTCTCTAGTCATGAACAACGTATAATATTTATGACGATAATAATAACAATATTAATATTCCTTCACTGTTCTCATTAAATACGTTAATGTGTCTATACTAATAACACGAACAGTTAATGAGATTCTCGCTGATCTTAGTTATTAGTTATGGTTATTAATCAACCTCAATTAATCTCATTAGTTATTTATTTAATAAATAGTTAATATGCAACGAAGGGCACTATAGAATAAACAATAGTTTATTCTAGTCACGCAGCGATTACGTATCTATATTATACGTATACGTAGAATGTATACGTAGTAAGTAGGCTCATACACGAATGTTAGGATATACGTGTATATTACACAGACGTCCGTGTGAATTTCATACACCAATAATACAATACATGATCACTACATAATAATACTAATACATAATAATACATGATGCAATACAAGAACACTAATACAAAAATAGTAATACAGAAGCATCCCTATAAAGCGGTTGTCTGTATAATACATCTCTATATTATCTATACTCTGTATTTATTTATTCTATAATAATATCTTCATTTCACTCACGTAAATTTTCATACGCTTCCCCTTCAACACTCAGGGAAATAAGTGGGACTTTGCCTATATGAATTAATTAATTAAATAGGGATGCACATTTTGTCCTATTTTGGGTCATCTTGCACCAGTTTGACCCGGCAAATGGGCTTATATCGTTGCATCATTACGAAAATTGAAATTAAATTTTCAATTGAATTTTCAATTGAATTTGAATTTTCAATTGAAATTGAATTGAAAATTACGTTGAAAATTCCGTCCCATGCATTTTTTTGAGTGGAAATTTATGTCCAAGAAATTTTTAGTTCTCCATTCGTCAAGATTTCGTAGCGCATGATTTTTCTACGTAAAATTCATCATCTTTTCCATTAGTGCAAAAAATATTGTATACGAAAAGCGTGTAGAACTTTTATGTGATCAACTTTTATTTATTGGAAAATTATTTTTGTTAACGATTATTATTTGCATTAACGAGGCCGTCCTAATGTTGTAAAAAAGAATAATTATTCTACATTTAAAGTTGCTGATAATAATATTTGGGATCAAACAACATCAATTAATAAACAAATAAATATAATTAGAAATTTTGTTTCCAACTGATTGATTGAGTGATTCTTCAGTAGTTATTATAATGTACATTCGTCAGCATATTTAAATTTATCTATACCTTGACGTAGCATTGCAATGCTCAATTTATAGAACATTTTAGTGTACTATATGTTTCAGTGTACTATATATGTTTCACAGAGTGTTCATTTCACAGTAAATTTTGCAGTATACTATAACATTTAACCGTATACCTTAAATGTAATATACTACACATTTCACACTGTACCATATATTTTGCAAGTAAGTTGAGTTGCGCTGAAATTTTGCTAGTGCGTTGAGTTGCGCTGAAATTTTGCTAGTGCGTTGAGTTGCGCTGAAATTTTGCAAGTACGTTGAGTTGCGTTGAAATTTTGCATGTACGATGAGTTGCGTTGAAATTTTGCAAATTTTGCAAGTACGTTGAGTTGCGTTGAAATTTTGCAAGTACGTTGAGTTTCGTTGAAATTTTGCAAGTACGTTGAGTTGCGTTGAAATTTTGCATGTACGATGAGTTGTTAATGACAAATTTTATTGATAAAATTTCGGAAGTGTGACGCTTGTGTCAGTTTAATATTCACAAGAGCGGGGACTCTATGCACGTTTACAAATACTTAAACTCGGCCATTTTCTCCGAAAAAATACATTAGTAGTCAGTTAGTCTTCTTGTTAATTTTGATCTCGATTAGAAAAAATTCTGTATTGTAGTAAAAATTACTCCTACAATCCACGTGCCTTTGCTGAACACTTATATTGTTACCTGCATATGTAAAATAAGGACCTTCTCTGCATTATTCATTGCAATGATCTCACGTGTTTTATAATTAGTTTAAATAAATAATGTTATGAAAGATTGATCTTTTATTTGCATTCGTTAAATTGATTGATTTGGAACTAAACTGTACGTCCAAAATCCTAAATAAAAACCTAACCTTTAAACATTTAATGCTACGTCATTTGTAAATTGATTTGTGTCAATGATTACCGCAATACTTGGACGGTGCTTAATTATTACCCTAATTGCATATTAAAAGCGACTCATATACTTGTATTATTTATTGAACCGGTCATTTTCGCCCATATTGACGTATGAACAACCGGTAATTTAAATGAGACGATTATGAACTAGATAAGAAATATTAGGTTTACCGTGAAATATTTTCTAAAATAGAACATTATTCACATTGCAATTACTTGAATTTATCATATGTTTTATAGATAAAGCTGCCATGAGATAAAATGAATGAATTGTTCCTCGACGAATAGAATATACCACGATTAAACGAAAGTAAGTAACCATGCATATAACAACATTTGACCATTTGTTGTTAATATTCCACCCAAACTTACATTACTACTTAAATTTTTTCTTTTTTAAAAATGGTGAAAAATGTCTTATGAACTTGGAATGACCACGGTATAGGGTAAATTTATTTCCGTAGACTTACATTTACCCCGGAAATTTTGTTGTTGCTGAACATTATTTACTGTTGGAACCTGCTGTGTTGTGTTGATGAGAACAATGAATGAATTAAGATAAAAAATTGACATTTTTGATCATCCATGGTAACGCGTCAGCTTTTTATTCTACGCATGAAATAAAACAGATGATCACGAATGATATGCTTCAAAGTTATATCAATTTAAAATGATTCTACACTGATAAGTTAGTCAAAGTCATATTGTTTCTATGAGGAGTTGAGGCCTAGCCAAGTCCAGCTGCCAAAGGAGAAATCATGGCTCAGGATGTTATTTATTGTTTATGTGGTCAATCTTCAGACCTATCACGGTTCATGATACAATGCGACATTTGCAAGGATTGGTTTCACGGAAGGTAAGTTTTGTTTCTCAAAATGCATGTAGGGTAAACGCAACACATAGTGGCAAAGCAGAGAGTTTTTTAGACTCTCTCTCAAGTTCATTTTTGAGTCCTATAAGTAGACCAGCATGGTGGCAGGGAATTATTGTGAGTACTTATGCGTTTGCAAGAGCATCGACCGGTCCGGCTCAGCGGGGGGGAATTGCAACTTGCAACAGGGGCCCAAGGGCCAAGGGCATGGGGCCTTGCGAAGGGTTAAGACCGCGGACCGCCGCACGGCGGTGGACCGACATAAGTACCTCTCTTCATAGACTTCCACTATGTGCAGGCACGTGTTACCCCACATAACTAATTTTACCCTAAAAACAGTCTGACCGCTCTAATGTGACCGAAACTACACAATCGAAAAAACGTTGTTTACATTTTTTGTGGGAACTCATCGCAACTGATTTCCGGACAAGCTTTGCTGCATCGTAATCCACCCAATGTACCGGAAACCTTACTTTTTTTCTAAATAGTTGGCCGAAGACTGAGAAATATATTAAATGCAAGAATTTCAATCTAAATGTGTTGGCAAGATCTTCTGAAGGCAAAAATTTGGCTACTGAAGCGTCGCCAAAGATCTTGCTATATTCATCCACTCTCTGCACAGTGGTTGTCACCCAGTGAGACTGAGGTCTGAGGACATCGAAAAATGTGTCAAACTTGATAGTTGACCTTGCTCTACCAAATACTGAAATAGTGATAAACTGTTTGTGTAGAAAGAATATTATGGTTTGATACTTTTAAATAAGTCTGTGAATATATTAGGAATCCTTTAAGTATACTTGTTTCATCATTGCTGGCGCATAGTATGGTGTTTTGAGAGTGACGTAAAGTAAAGCAATCAGAACTCGAATCGCACATACGGTGATCTTTTTATAGCTATTCATTTCTTGCTAAGCCCTAAAAGTGTCAGAATATGGTGTGTTTACCCTATAGCCTAGTATCAGATTATTTATCAAGTTTATATTGTGATCGTGATGGCACCTACTGACACTTAGTATCAGTAAATGAAAACTTTTATTAGACCTAATTTAGAGTATCAGATAGAGTATCTCTGGCAATCTTTATGTCTGTCACAGGGCTTGAAAAGTCCTACTTTTTTCTGAAATATCCCAGATACTCTAATATCAAAGAATTTCAGTAGGTATGAAATCTTGTGGCTCTAATGACAAGTATTTTTGTTAGATTGAAAAATCATGGTTTGCAACTTTGCAAACATGTAATTTCATAAAATTTTCAGCTTCCCTAATGATGGCACATTCAAATGTTTCAGCCATAATATCCTGCAAAACGTAATAACAAGTTAGGTTAGGTTAAACAACAAGTCAACCCAAAACATTTCCTTGAAGATCACATACGGTAGCTGCTGTCACATCAGAGCGGTCAGACTGCATTATCTGTTATATGTTCAGTTGCCACTGAAGTGAAGCCAAATGTTAAATTTGCTGTTCCACTATTTTAGAGTTACATTAGAGATTTGGGATAACATGTGCATGGACTTTGTAAATATGTTTGTGGCCTGTTAATGTTTTTTCATGGCTGAGATACGGAATTCATGGCTTGAAGAAATGGAATCACGGCTAGCAAATCCATAGAACTATGGAAAAATTCAGTCATGTTTTGCCAAGGGTCCAAGTAGATATACCCCATGCCTGCTTCAAGATGCATTGCCAGCACAAAAAATCCATCAATAAACGTATTTGGCTACAACTGTCTGCCTTTTTCATCAAGATATGTTTGGGGCTATGAAATTGGTGTCATCAATTGATGTTTAGCAATTCTTTACTGCCCAGTTGCCCATGGTTGATTTTGAACTCATATGGATGTCAGTTTAAGGTCAAGATGGCTTCATGGAAAGCTTGAAAGGAAGCCAATACCGTCAACTGGGGTGACTTTAGCCGCCGGGATGACTTCGGCCGCGTTTTTGATTTTGTTTTGCAAACAAAAGCGGGGTTGTAAATGATGGCCAAAGTCACTCTGGCATTCATGACCTCGTTTACAACCCTGGTGTTTATGACCCCATTTTTTGTTTGCAAAGCAAAATCAAAAATGCAGCCGATGTCACCCCAGCAACCGAAGTCACCCCAGTTGACGGTATCGAAATCTAATTAAATAAGAATTAGAGGAAAAATGAACAGCTTGTCTCCCAACTCAACCTTAACTTCTTGGGCATCTGTGTATCTGTTTGGTGATAACTTGCTAGAACATTTATTTGCTTTGTTGTCAGCAAGGTATGCTTACGTTTTCATTTATCTAAATAATATTTATAGTGAGTTCTTGATTTAATCAAATTTAATTCTAATTATTCTAATCAATTTATCAGAATGCCAACTTTAGGACAGACTTTTACTCCTGTTCAATTTTTATTTTTTCATCTCCTTCATAGCTTCATTCAATACCGTCAAACGGGGTAAAAAGGGATGGATTTGAGCGTTTTTTGTTAATAACTTCTTACCATGAAACATTTCAGAAACAAGTTTAGGCTCATTTTGTAGCTCTTTGCGACGGCTATCTAATGGCATCTTAAAAAAATTCCATATGCTATTTGCAAGGTGCTAGACGCAAAATAAAACCCTCCCGATTTACCCCTCAAAACGGGGTAATCCGGGACACTTGCAATAAAAGTTAATTTTAAAATGTTTGAAGCATGCAGAGTGTACTCATCCATTACTAACAGTACTTTGAAGTCCTCCTCTTTCATTGTAGATGATGTAGATGTAAAATAAATGACATTTACTGTGATTTTTACTAATTTTTCCTTTATTGATACTATATTACCATATTCATTAATTACCGTATTATTAATGTGATATTACTGTATCCATGGACATGCCATTGAGCATTGACAACAACCTTGTCCACTGCCAGCTTCATATCAGCAGCCATGTAGCATTTCTTCTGTATCTGTAAGCTTACAGGATGGTTTGTAATTTCGCACAATTTTAATTGAGTCAAGTGATTTCACTATAACAAAAAAGATTGTGAAAAACATACCTGAAACAGAAAATAATGTTTTAGTAACAACCATCATATGTTTTGGAGAAATAAATCATAGTTTAGGTCAATTACTTTTCATTCTATGATGCCCGGTGCACAATTCAATATATAGCTTTCTATGTACAATTTTGTGATGACCATTGATGCACTAATTTTTTGATAAGTGATTTTTTTTTCACTGAGCAAGGTAAATGTAAACAAAATTCTTTGTTGTTAATCAACTTTTTTGTTAACTGGAACCTTTGCTAACTGAGGTTCTACTGTAAATGCATTTTTAAGGGTGTCCCTAATTACTACCCCGAGGGGGTGTTCTGAGTAGCCCCGCAGTGCGGAAATGGCTGCCATTTTTTTTGGAATGAGATAGGCAAATGCCGTCAATAACGTTTTCAAGCCGACACCTGGGTGCAACTTTAATGTAAGTAAATTTTTTTTAATATTGGTTTGCTCCAGACCTTAGCAGAGGTACTTTTCCAAAATCGCACTTTTCACACTTTTTTCAGCGATTTTTTAGAGATAGTAAATTTTTTATTTCTTGACTAGCTTTATACATAATAGATAGTAAAAATGTTGAGGTTTATGCCACTATTTTTAGTTTTGCAATATTTTGATTGGTTTAGCTGCTACAACATTTCTACGAAATGTCGGAGGCGCGTCCCGATTTACCCCGCCCGTCCCTTTTTACCCCGTTTGACGGTATATTATCTTACATATCTACAGCTCTAATTTTATTTTATATTATGCTATTTATACTTTTTTATATACATGTACATTATATTTATTCTTATGAGCAGATGTGTGGGAGTGCGGGAGTACCAGGCTGTTGACATCGACAGATTTCACTGTCCAAGATGTGAGCCGTACCACGGACCTTCTGTGTGTAAGTACCACGGACCTTCTGTGTGTAAGTACCGTACCACGGACCTTCTGTGTGTAAGTACAACAGACCTTCTGTGTGTAAGTACCACAGACCTTCTGTGTGTAAGTACCACGGACCTTCTGTTCTGTATGTAAGTACCACGGACCTTCTGTGTGTAAGTACCACGGACCATCTGTGTGTAAGTACCACGGACCTTCTGTGTGTAAGTACCACGGACCTTCTGTGCGTAAGTTCCACATACCATGGACCTTCTGTGTGTAAGTACCACGTACCACGGACCTTCTGTGTGTAAGTACCACGGACTTTATGAGTGTAAGTGCCACATACCATGCACTCTCTGTGTGTAAGTACCTTCCATACCAGCCAAGGGTGGAATTGTACTCCAAACTATAATTAATTTTCTAATAAAGCTGCACCAAATTGGCTTGGATGTTCTAATGTGAAGTCTCCAACATTCTTCCAGCTGTCGCCTCATGGAACAACCATTAAATTGGATCTTTTAAATATTTGCAAGTCGCCCAGATTTAAAAGGTACCATAATATAGCAGGATTAGAGACCTAAAGACAGCACGTAAGTGAATACAATGTACAATAACATTGCTATATCTTGTTTAGAGCTTCTCTGATAACTTAACTATTGAATAATTTTTTTAAATTCTTGTCCGAACACACCAGGCACAAAATTTTCTGTTTGGCTACGAATAGTTGTTTGGTGATGATGGTTGTGATTATCATTAATATTCCAAGCAAATTTCAACCTATTCAACATCAATTTTTATGTGGAATTTCAGCCCAGTTGAGCCATTACACCAGGCCAGTTACATGCATGAAGGTGTCCAATATACTCCTTACAAAGTCTATGTTTCAGCAAGCACCAATCAATACAAAATGTGAAAATAAACTTTTTATTAAAACAAAATGTGTGTTCTAGGGTAATTTATTTACCCTACCCTGCCTCCTTGGCAATGTTATATCAAGGTAATTAAGGAAGGAATGATTTGGCTGCGTGCATGTATAAAAGTATTCTGTATCTAAAGCTTTTATTGTGTTGAAACCCTTCAGTATGAATGGTTAAATCTAGTGTAAACTGTGCAAAAAGTGGTGAAATTGATTATTTAAAATTGAATTTGCAGTGAAAGCAAGACTGAACTGGCATCGGCACGACTACTCCGAGGCTGACGCAGCCAACAAAGCCGTCCAGACGGGCACTCAAGTCTTTATAAAGGAGCTCAGAGGACGACACTTTCACAAGTAACTTATTTAATTAATAAAGTAACTTATTCAATTTTCACAAGTAACTTATTTAATTAAATACCTACTAAAAAGTCTATAAGATATTTCGATTTTTCAGCTAAACTACAGTCAAAACTTCACTGTCATAAGTGCTACATTATTCTCCAATTGCTAACTGATTCCATGATTTTTTATTTATTGTTGAAATAAGTCAAAACCAAAAATAATTTCATTGTGTTGAAAACTTTAATTTTTACTGTATCATGAATGTGTACAAATTTTAACACAAAAGCTAAATGCTACATGAATTTAGAAAAAAATGTGAAAGAATTCAAAAGTTGAGGAGCATCGCAGACTACAAATAGTATAATTTTCACTTTCTTAAAATAAATACAATGATTTCATTAAGATTTTATAATGCTTATAACATTTGTTTCAAATAATTTTTTGTATTGTCTAAAAATGTTGATATTTTTAAAAATTAATTATGTATTGTATAAATTATTATTTCTAAAATAAGTAATCTTAGCTTTATCATCTAATAACCTAATTACTAATTTGATAAATGGAATAAATATCTTTTCCCAGTGGGGAGAAGGTGATCACTCGGTTACAAGGCTCAGATCTGACCCTGGGGTTCATTGCTGGGGAGGAGGGCTGCGGAGGCTTGGAGAAAACTCCATGTGCTGATGGAGCAGAAGCTGCCGTGTCCTGCGGCAATTTTAACCAGCCGATCCTGGTGTCGGATAAAGCAGGACTAGACCTTGTCATCCCACACCCCTCCTTCTCTGTGGTCGATGTCGAGAATTATGTTGGTGAGTGCATGTTTGATGTTACATTATGTTGGTGAGTGCATGTTTGTTATTACATTATGTTGGTGAGTGCATGTTTGTTATTACATTATGTTGGTGAGAACAGATATGCTGTGTTACATTCCGAGTACTAAAAAGCTGTTGAGTTTGCAGTTAGTACAAAAATATTAAAGAGTTGGGAATTGTTATTTACAAGGAATGTTGGAGAGTTTGCAGTTGGTGAATACATGAATGTTGTTGGATACTATAATGTTAAGCCATTAAGATCATAAATAAGACAGGTTTTATGTCACAGGTTCAGATCATGAAGTTGACGTTATTGACGTACAGCGGCAGACGGACGTAAAGATGCGTCTGCACGAATTTATTGAATATTTCCTGAGTCCTGCACGCACGACAGTTCTCAACCTCATCAGCCTTGAGTTCTCCAATACAGGGTGAGAACACCGCTGTTGTACCCTTACTTTCTTTATAATAACTTATGTATTTAGCATTGTGACCTTCATTTAAGAATTTAAAATTTTGAATTAATAATTAACATCGTGTATTTAATTGAAGCTCTTCATTTAAGCATCTTCCATAGTGTCTTTTTGCAAATAGGTATTGGTATATATATATATATATATATGTTTGCGTCAGATAATAAGATATTCAATTGAGGTCTAGCATATTGATTGTACAGAGCTTAGGGCAAGAAAAATGTTTGTTTTCTAATTTTGTCTGAGTTTTCTTATTATTTTCTAAATTTTATGTATAACTGAAATAATGTTTGTATATTTGCTTCTGCACAGTTCTAACACATCATACAAACACAATGTACCACCAGCATATCAAAATATTGTACCAATACAGCACACCCACGCACTGTACACAGCATACAAAATCAGTGTGTTAACACAGACTAACATTGAACTGCCTTTAGGTTAAGCCAGCTTGTTGAGCCCTTAACCCTTCACTACCCGCAGGTTCTTAACCCTTCACTACCCGCAGGTTCTTAACCCTTCACTACCCGCAGGTTCTTAACCCTTCACCACCCGCAGGTTCTTAACCCTTCACCACCCGCAGGTTCTTAACCCTTCACCACCCGCAGGTTCTTAACCCTTCACCCCCGCAGGTTCTTAACCCTTCACCACCCNGGGCTGTCTCTTATACACATCTAGATGTGTATAAGAGACAGCTTCACCCCCGCAGGTTCTTAACCCTTCACCACCGCAGGTTCTTAACCCTTCACCACCCGCAGGTTCTTAACCCTTCACCCCCGCAGGTTCTTAACCCTTCACCACCCGCAGGTTCTTAACCCTTCATCACCCGCAGGTTCTTAACCCTTCACCACCCGCAGGTTAAGCCAGCTCGTCGAGCCCCCAGCCATCGTACGCAAGCTGTGTTGGGTGAACACCTCATGGCCGGGTGACCCCCCGCCCCCACCTCCCCTCACCCGCCCCACCGTGTCCAAATATTGCCTTATAGGCGTCGAGAACTCCTATACTGACTTCCATATAGACTTTGGGGGTACCTCTGTGTGGTACCACGTCCTGTGGGTGAGTATATTGATATATATATTGTAATGTTATATGGTATATTGATATACATCATACCTGGCGTGGAGAAGTCCTATACTGACTTCCATATAGACTTTGGGGGTACCTCTGTGTGGTACCACGTCCTGTGGGTGAGTATATTGATGTATATATTGTAATATTATATGGTATGTTGATGTATACCATGATTTTATATATTATATTAAGGTATATTGTGATGTTATATGGTAGTATATTAACCGAGGTACCTCTGTGTGGTACCGCGTCCTGTGGGTGGGTATATTGATATATATTGTAATGTTTTATATATACCGTGATGATAGATAGTATAATACCTAATGTATTTTGTAATGTTATACCTATGGTATATAATGGTATATGATATGAAAATGGTATATACCATATACCATTACGGTATATTAATATATACCATAATGTTATATGGTATATTAATCAAGTGTGTGATTGACGACGCTCTCTGCCATCATCACACTCTTATGTTATCACCATTAAATTATAACGAATTTATTGTTTGTTTTGACGTTATTTTATTTATTTTACCTAATTTTATTTTGAATTGTTTACATTGTGTTGGTGATACAAGTGTTGTATTGCAGGGCGAGAAGATATTCTACCTCATCAAGCCAACAGAAGCTAACCTGGTCCTCTACCAGCGCTGGATGAAAGCCAGCAACCACTCGGAGATGTTCTTTGCCGACCAGGTGATATATGGTGGTATATTAGGTGCTTTATGGTGGTATATTAGGTGCTTTATGGTGGTATATTAGGTGCTTTATGCTGGTATATTAGGTGCTTTATGGTGGTATATTAGGTGCTTTANACATTGAACTACAACTCAAGTTAGTTGCTGTATAACTCAAGTTAGTGGCTTATATAACTTAAGTTAATGCACAACTACAACATTGAACTACAGCTCAAGTTAGTGGCTCTATAACTTAAGTTAATGCACAACTACAACATTGAACTACAGCTCAAGTTAGTGGCTCTATAACTTAAGTTAATGCACAACTACAACATTGAACTACAGCTCAAGTTAGTGGCTCTATAACTTAAGTTAATGCACAACTACAACATTGAACTACAGCTCAAGTTAGTGGCTCTATAACTTAAGTTAATGCACAACTACAACATTGAACTACAGCTCAAGTTAGTGGCTCTATAACTTAAGTTAATGCACAACTACAACATTGAACTACAGCTCAAGTTAGTGGCTCTATAACTTAAGTTAATGCACAACTACAACATTGAACTACAGCTCAAGTTAGTGGCTCTATAACTTAAGTTAATGCACAACTACAACATTGAACTACAGCTCAAGTTAGTGGCTCTATAACTTAAGTTAATGCACAACTACAACATTGAACTACAGCTCAAGTTAGTGGCTCTATAACTTAAGTTAATGCACAACTACAACATTGAACTACAGCTCAAGTTAGTGGCTCTATAACTTAAGTTAATGCACAACTACAACATTGAACTACAGCTCAAGTTAGTGGCTCTATAACTTAAGTTAATGCACAACTACAACATTGAACTACAGCTCAAGTTAGTGGCTCTATAACTTAAGTTAATGCACAACTACAACATTGAACTACAGCTCAAGTTAGTGGCTCTATAACTTAAGTTAATGCACAACTACAACATTGAACTACAACTCAAGTTAGTGGCTTATATAACTTAAGTTAATGCACAACTACAACATTGAACTACAACTCAAGTTAGTGGTTATATAACTTAAGTTAATGCACAACTACAACATTGAACTACAACTCAAGTTAGTGGTTATATAACTTAAGTTAATGCACAACTACAACATTGAACTACAACTCAAGTTAGTTGCTGTATAACTCAAGTTAGTGGCTCAATAACTCAAGTTAGTGCATAACTACAACATTGAACTCTAACTTAAGTTAGTGACTATATAACTAAGTTAATTGTTATATAACCTGAGTTAGTGCACAACTACAACATTGAACTACAACTCAAGTTAGTGACTATAAGTTGAACTTTTGTTTTCTATGTTAACTTATAAGTTAGTCCCCAAGTTTGTGTGTCTGCAACTCAAGTTAATTAATTTTCTGTTAATATTTTCCGATCAACAATTCAACTTTGCCCTGCAATAACTCAAGTTTGTAAATTTTATAGTTGCCACATCCTGACCTCTAACTCAAGTTCATTTCTCCAGCTCAAGCTAAATTTATTTGCTTTTACATGAGTTATATGTTCTGTAATTCTGGTGTTTTCTTCAATTAATCAAACGTATTTATAATTTTATTTGTTTAAATTGACGTAATAACGTAACATTTAACTTAATTTGATATAAATATATTGATTTGAACTTGTAACGGCCAGGATATACGAGATGGAGCTTCTCATATGTACCCTTTACAAGTTCCAGTTTCCTCTTATTTTATTCATTCAAATTGATTTAATTATATACATTTGGGTTTAATTTGATATACATTTATTGATGATGTATTGATGTATATTGCAGGATCTACGAGATGGAGCTTCTGATGTGTACCCCCGACAAGTTCCAGTTCCCGCACTACCGCGAGCTGAGCTGGTACGCCGCCCGCCACCTCCTACAGGAGCTCCGGGGGGCCGTGGCCCCTCCTCCTGCCCTCCTACAGGGGGCCCGGGCCCTCTACCAGGTCCTCAGGCACTGGGCCAACCAGGTAATGTGTACCAGGCACTGGGACAACCAGGTAATGTGTACCAGGCACTGGGCCAACCAGGTAATGTGTACCAGGCACTGGGCCAACCAGGTAATGTGTACCAGGCACTGGGCCAACCAGGTACTGTGCACCAGGCACTGGGACAACCAGGTAATGTGTACCAGGCACTGGGCCAACCAGGTACTGTGCACCAGGCACTGGGACAACCAGGTAATGTGTGCTGGGACAACCAGGTAATGTATTATTTCCATATAATATAGTTATAAAGGTACATTGTTTTTGGTGTTATTAATGTTTTTGTTGTAGTCAGTGTTCTCGACATTAATAGATAAGTATTATTTCTAGTAAATACAACAGTCTAGACTAAATCACTCTTGACTAAATTACTCCAGACCTAACAATAATCATAATTATAATCATTAATAAAACAAACTATAGATAAAATAGCAAGTAATTATAATATCAATAGACTAAAATCTATAGATAAAGTAACAAGTTACTTACTATGTCTCAGGGGCAGAGGCCGGCGGGGGGCGCCTTGTCCCGCGCGCCTGAAGGCGTCAACGCCGCCAAGCTCCTTAAGGAGCTGCATAAGGAGCTTAGGACTACGGAGAAGCAGGTGATGTTAGGCTATATTATATATTAATATTATATATTATATATGCCGTATTATATATTATAATAGGTATATATAATATATAGCTCAGGTCTACAGAGAAGCAGGTAATGTTAGGCCGTATTGTCTCATGCTTCTCATTATTTGCTTTGTTTCGTTATACTTATTTGATTAATTTAAATATTAACGAAACAAATTTATTTGAGCACAAGAACTGAATTTCAATTAGAATAATAATTATAGATTGATAATATAATATAAATTGAATTAACCCTCTTCCAGCCGAGCGGTTGCTATGATCCCTCCCTCCCCCCCGCCCCGAGCGAGAGTCCAAACACTGAATTTTGATTATAATATCGATAATTACAAATCTATAATAATATAGACACTGATAATTAAATAACCCTCCATTAACAATAATATACTGATAATCAAATACCCCCCCCCCCAGGCCGTGGCCCTGCATCCCCCTCGGCCGGAGCGGGAGTCCAAGCGGCGCAAGAAGAAGTCCACACTTGCGGCGGACTTTGTGGACTACACCAACCTTACGGCCTTCCACTGCGCCATGGAGGAGCGGGTGGAGGGAGGGAGCAAGGTGGGGGAGTGTGTGGACTGCTCCAAACTTACGGCCTTCCACTGCGCCATGGAGGAGCGGGTGGAGGGAGGGAGCAAGGTGGGGGAGGGCGATGGGTGTAGACCAAAACAACTTGACGGCCTTCCACTTGTGATCTAATGACCAGTTTAGGACTTCGGAGTCCAAGGCCAAGCTGATGCGCCGCCTTCGTCGTCCTCCGTATCCCGAGTCGGCAGGCGGGGATTCTTCTCTCCAGTGAGTACAGTTCCAGGTGTTTCAGCCTTCCCCAGTAGTTCAGGTTCAGCTCCCTCATGCCGCTGATCCTGTACGTGAAGGTACGCTGCACTGCCTCCAGTTTCCACACCGCACCCGCCTTGAGTGGCGACCAAAGCTGGCAGCAATACTCAAGATTGGGGAGCACGAGGGCTCTGAAGAGTGTAATCATTGGTGCTGCTTCTCTCGTTCGAAATGTCCGCCATATCCACCTCATCCGTTGCCGGCTGCGCGCGACTATTTCCTCGATATGGGCATCGAACGTGGCTTCAGTACTCATCAACACTCCGAGATCTCGAACTAGTTGCTTCTCCTCAATTTCTGTGCCATCTGATGCCAAGTAGCGATGTGGCATCCCGATCTCTGTGACAACTCTGAATCTCATTGCCACGAATTTGATGCCATAGAATTGCATATTGTTCACTAGGGCCCAATCATAGCTTGTCGAAGAGTCATCCTGTAACCTCTCGCAGTCTAGGCCATCTGTGATCTTCATCAGCACTCTTGTATCGTCCGCAAATGATGATGTAGATGCGTGGGTGAGTTCCGAGTCTACGTCGGCAATGTGGATGAGGAAGAGGACTGCGGAACTCCGCTTTTCACCTTCGCTTCTCTGGATTTCGAGTTTTCCAATTGCGACAGCTTTTACCCTATTTGTAAGGAAGTTATGAATCTACCTTAACAGGCTTCCTCCTACCCCCAACAGTCTCAGCTTTCTGAAGAGCACCAAGCCCATGGTCAACTTTGTCAAAGACTCAAAGGCTTTAGCAAAGTCCAGGTATACCACGTCCACGCCAGCTCCTTCCTTCAGTAGGGCCATAAGGCGGGGAATGTGTTCCAGTAATTGTGAACAGGAACGATTACGCCGGGAGCCATGTTGTCCGTTATTGTACAGGTCAGCCTCTTCCATATACCGGACAAGCCTCCTGACCACTACCTTCTCAAAAACCTTGATCACATGTGAGGTCAAGGTCACAGGTCTGTAATTTTGGGGTCTGTCCCTCGCACCTCCTTTGTGGATTGGCGTTATCAGTCCCACTTTGAGGCCCTCAGGGATAATTCCCTCTGTTATCGAGGCTTTCCAGAGCATTGTGAGCGGAGCCTTCAATGCTCCAACACACTTTTTAACAACTCTGCTGGAATTCCATTCGGTCCTGTTGCTGAGCCTCTCCATTTCTTTGATACTTATTTCCATGTCTTCTGGCCCAAACTCAATGTTCCCAGCGCCTTTCCACCTGGCAGCTCCTGGAGAACTTCAATTTCATTCTCCTCCCTTGAGTAGCGGGGGTTACTGAACACTGATTCAAACTGAGATCCCAGTAACTCACACATGCCCTGATCATCTCCGACAATGACTTCGTTATCCTTAAGCGGGCTTACTGGCGTCTTTATTTTAGCCTTGGACTGAGCATATTTGAATGATATACGTTTAAAAATTACTTTTTAAAGACAACACTTCTAAAGAATCCAGTGTTTCCAATGATACAGATGTACAATGAATTTCTAGTTTTATTTTGGAATAATAAAAAAAATTAACATTTCATTTTTTAATATAAAATTTTTTCAAGCAAAATTATTTATTCTGTCAATTGATTCATGCATTGCCTCCAATTTCACACAAGTGTGCGATATTTCAGATCAATTGGACAAGTAAAAGTGTGTCAAATATCAATTATAAGATTTGTAGCTGAAAAAATTATTTTTTCAGTTTTTTTCAATATAGAGAAAAAGAAATTTATTTATTTATTAAATTATTTATTTCGTCATTTGATTCATGCATTGTCTCCAACTTTACGCAAGTGTGCAAAATTTCAGATCGATAGGATAAGCAGAAGTGTGTTAAATTTCGATTATAAGATTTGTAGCAGACAGACAGGCCAACAACTAGAAGTGAAGTGTTGTTAAGAAGAGAAGTGTTGTAAAAAAGTACTTCGGGTTCTCTCTGATTACTTCCACTACTCGTTTCTCGGCAGCTTGTTCTTCCTTCCTGTGCGAGTCCTGCAACGTGAGTTCGGTTTCTTTGTGCAGATTTATTAGTCTCTGTCTCCTCAGATCACTAGTGGATTCAGCTATTTGTTTATTTAATCGCCTGTGTTTTCTCATGAAGATTCGTCTGTCTCCCGGAATGCTGCGGACTTTGGGTCCCGTTTTTCTCGGGGTATGACGCACACATACCTGTGCTAATTTCTCACAAAGTATTGTGTAAGTTTCCTCTGCATTCATATCGTGAAACTCTTCTCTCTAGTCAGTTTCGTCAAGTTCATTCCATATTGCCTCCCAATCTGTTCTTCGATGGTGAAAGTCCTGCCAGTCCATTTTGGGGGTATAGCCCTGGGCTGGGTATCAGTTCCAATGGTCGTATGCACCCTCACCAGTCGGTGGTCTGACAGTGAGGTTTCTTCAACCCGAACGTCAACCACCATTCTTACATTATCAGTAAAAAAAAAGATCGATGATATTGTGTTCCCTTGTCGGCAACAGTATCTGCTGATAGAGCAAGTGTTCCACATCAAACTTCACTAGTTTGGCTTCTTGACTTCTGTCGCGGTCACCCAGACTTGTCCATCGGATACGTGGGAGATTGAAGTCTCCTCCCATTATCAGGCTGGGAGCTGGGTCACCCAGTCCAGCCACCCTGGTTTCTATTTCCTTGAAGTTTTTGATAAAATTTTCCGATGGGCAAGCAGACGGCCTACAGACCATGGCTACGCAGAGGTAAATTTTCTTCATATGTGCAGTAGTATCTTCATGTTCAACAAAGCCATCAGAGCTTCCAATCTCAATTCCACCGTGCTTCTTGCGGAGGAGTTTCTAAGGTAAGCAATTACTCCTCCCTCCTATTCGGTCCGCACGACAGTGTTGGAATCCTTCCATTGCAATTTCTGCATCCAGTATATCCTTCTTTAGGCGCGACTGCGTTAGTGCAATCATGAAGATCCCACCCTCGTCGGCCATCTCTCTCAGCACGCCAATCTTGTGGCGCGCTCTTCGTGGAAAGAGCCCCTCGATATTGGCCAGCAGGATACCAGACTCTTCCCTTCTTGATGTTCTTACCTGCAGCGACACCGATCTGCCAGGCGTCCCTGATCCAGCAGCTCCTTTATCTGGAGTTGCATCATTTCCAATTGATATTGCATTTGGTCCTTCATGTCTAAAAAAGCACTGAGGGTAACCTCTTGCTCCTCACGTGCTTCTCTGCCCCGTACACATCGGCTACTCAGTGGATTAGCTAAGTCGCCTTCCCTTCTCCATTGACTCCGTTCATTTCCACCTCGTACCTCACCGCTTCTTCCAACGGTGTTTCTCTCATGCAGCGTTGTTCTGTCTTCCCTGAGCGCGAGGGGCGGGCTGTGCGGTGAGCATTGCCATTTGCTGTGGGGGCATACCATTGGTTCTCGCTCTATTGCCGTTTTCTCCACTTTCTTTTCTTGATTTGATGTGGTGGAAACGACAGTTTTCTCTCGTGCAGACCTCTCTGTTCATGATGCTCCAGCACAGCGTAGGATGATAGAAGGGACAATCCTTACCTTTTTTGCACCCTCTGGGATGACCGCTTCCATAATCAAAGAATTTATAACACATTCTAGGGTGTGAGAATGTGCATCCTTCACCGTTCTTCCCGTATTCACATTTCTTTTGAAGGTGTTTCCAGCAAACACCTTTTTTAACTTGCGGTCTGCCGGGGGGTACATAGGCTTCTTGGGAGGAGGGTAAGGTTGGAAAAGATGATGGCAAACCGATCTCCAAATCCAGAAGGTTCAAGGCAGTGGTATAGGTCGTAGTGTTGGGAGAAACGTGAGCATCAGGGGTTTGAGCAGGGGGGAGAGTGGGTTCAGAAGTAACTGTGAGGGTAGGGATTAGGACTGAGGGTCTGATTAAGGGTGGGGGTAGAGTAAGTACGGGGGCGAGGAGAGGAGCGGGGGTAGAAGTGGGGCTCAGAGCAAGGGTAAGGTTGGGAGTGGGGTTTTGGCTTATGGCAAGGTTAGGGTTGGGGGAGAGGAGAAGGTAGGGGCATGGGAGGGGAAGGGGGTAAGGCTGGGAGGGGGGAAATGGAGGAGGCCGTACTGGATATGCCTGTATGCCGAACATTCATCACCGACTGAAGCTTTATTTTACTCGCAGAGTATATTTTTCGTATTCTTTCATAACGCAGTGTTTGCATTCATATGAAACTCTGGTCTGGTCAAGCCTCACGAGAACATAGAGCGGGAGCGCTGTACAACGAAGGTGTATAAACAAACGACATTTGTTGCATTGAATGGCTAATGGTGCTTGGCAATACTCACGGCAGATTGCACATGAACTTCCCTTAGTGGGCTCAATCGCAAGACATTTTGCCATGATGTCGTATTTTTTCTAATTCGTTTATCTAGTTGCACTAATTCTGTTTTTCAAGAGTCACTATTTCTATGGATAGTTAGTTTGAGAGGCTTCACTATTTCTCAAGTAGTCGTTGTTGTAGCTACACTATCCCTTCCTGTTGGGATCCTGGGTAAGAAATTTTGGCCGCGGCAGGCAGCGTGGTCTGGCGACCGGATACAAGTAATAAAATTTAGTTCAGACTCGAACGCACACTTCCTACACACTTGCCATCTTCCTGAGTCACAAATGCATTCACTGTATTTTCTTTAAATAACTAATTATATGTGCCTATATCACACTTTGCTATCGCTGATTCACTTCTTTACCGAAGAAAAACTATTTTGATTTTCAACTTGAATGTTTGATTGCTGAGTTAGATTTAATCTAGCAAATCCCAAATTTTGTCCCCAGAAATTACGATGGACACTTGAACGTTTTATTCTGTAAAGATGTGACGTTGTAGCTGGACACTTGAACGTTTTATTCTGTAAAGATGTGACGTTGTAGCTGGACACTTGAACGTTTTATTCTGTACAGATGTGACGTTGTAGCTGGACACTTGAACGTTTTATTCTGTACAGATGTGACGTTGTAGCTGGACACTTGAACGTTTCATTCTGTAAAGAAGTGACGTTGTAGCTGGACGCTTGAACGTTTTATTCTGTAAAGAAGTGACGTTGTAGCTGGACGCTTGAGCGTTTTATTCTGTAAAGAAGTGACGTTGTAGCTGACCACTTGAACGTTTTATTCTGTAAAGAAGTGACGTTGTAGCTGGACGCTTGAGCGTTTTATTCTGTAAAGATGTGACGTTGTAGCTGGACACTTGAACGTTTTATTCTGTAAAGAAGTGACGTTGTAGCTGGACGCTTGAGCGTTTTATTCTGTAAAGATGTGCCGAAATTTTGTGCAGCTTTTTTGAAGAGCAAATAATTTTAATTCTTCTAATTCCCAGATAATTTGCGCTTCAAGAATTCAAGTGATTTTAGTATGTGTGTAAACTGTAAAATAATACTGCTATGTTGACTATACACGGTATGTATAATGAAACGCGCATGACCTGTACGTTTGTAGAACGAAACGTAAATGGCATTTATGTAATCATTCGTTCAAGATATGTACGTAAGAAAAAACTTACATGACATAGTGTAGAATGAAACGTAGATGGCATGTACGTTAAATCATAAGTATAAAGCTTACACGAGATAATTACGTACAGACGGACGAGTACGAGTCTGATGGTCAGGAGGACAAGATGCTAGTGAAGGGGGGCGGCGCCCCCCAACTGCCCGGGCATGTACAGCAGCAACAGGTGCACATCATCACACAACAGGTGCAGCAACAGGTGCGTGCATCTGTTGAATTATTACTATACTATTATCATGATTATTACTATTACTATATATGTGCTAGAGGCCTTCATTCAGAGTTTAGTTCTCTAGCTGTCTAGCTGTCTAATTTGTAATTAGCTGTCTAATTTCTTATTAGCTGTCTAAATAGTGTAATAAGAGTCAAGTTCAATATCTGTCCGATATTATGTGCAATAGTTGGGTCAACGTGTCCCAAAATTATCCACATTGAAGGTGTGAGCAAACGCGTCGCCGGATACGACATCGTTACTAATAATATGGATAATAATATAATGATAATAATGACGATAATAGGTAGGTACTAATAATACGGATAATAATATAATGATAATAATGATGATAATAGGTACTAATAATCTACTTTGAATGTGAATGTGTGTTCAACTTTGTGAATGTGCCCCAGCAAATATACTGCAGTGCAGTGACTGTACACTGCAGTGCAGTTCACTGTACACTGTACACTGCAGTACACTGTACTCTGCAGTGCAGTTCACTGTACACTGCAGTGCAGTTAACTGTACACTGTACACTGCAGTATACTGTACTCTGCAGTGCAGTTCACTGTACACTGTACACTGCAGTATACTGTACTCTGCAGTGCAGTTAACTGTACACTGTACACTGCAGTATACTGTACTCTGCAGTGCAGTTAACTGTACACTGTACACTGCAGTATACTGTACACTGCCGCAGGTGGCGACGAAGGTGTCAGTGTCACGGGGTGGGCACAGCGCGGGGTACGCCTTCAGTGTACTGGGTACGTCGGACTACGGCATGAGTGGTACCCCGCCCCATGATCCTGAGTACCCCGCGTACCCCGCCCAGTACCCCGCCAACGTCAAGTGAGTACCCTGCATACCATGTGCCCAGTACCCTGCATACCATGCCCAGTACCCTGCATACCCTGCCCAGTACCCTGCATACCATGCCCAGTACCCTGCATACCCTGCCCTGTACCCTGCATACCCTGCCCAGTACCCTGCTACCCTGCATACCCTGCCCAGTACCCTGCATACCCTGCCCAGTACCCTGCATACCCTGCCCAGTACCCTGCATACCCTGCCCAGTACCCTGCTGGAACTGTAATGGGTAAACCTGCTCTTTAATTTATTCACTGAAAGTGATGAATATAATGTATGCAAACAATCATAATAATCTAATACATAATAAATGATATAACATAAAAACTAGAAATTTAAAAGTTTCCTCGTCATAAGCGGTGCTCCATCATCAGTTCACATATCAAACAGATGGGAACAGTATGGGTCTAAACAACGCTTACTGTTCCCATCCTCTTGGAATTTTTAATTTAGAATATGTTTTAATGTTTTTATTCATTTTTTTTATGTACAAGCTACTTTTTGATCTCTTATGGAAATTTAACTTTTCTCTATTGACAGTGTTTTCAATAAAGTTTTTTAACTGATGATGGTCTTAAATTCTTTAGGATGAGATATAGTTCATTTGTAAATCATTTTCCTGTTTTTATATCATCCTTAAGTTACAATTTAATTAAGAAGACTGAATGATAAAAGCATTTATATTAAATCAGTCGGTATTAATGCTTTAGCATAATTATGTTATCTTTTCATTATTAGGATATCATTTCATCATTGACAAGGAATCAATGATATTGTAAATTTATGCAATGATAATGTACAGTGATAGAATGGTATTGTTGCAATATTATTAAACTTCTTATTTGATACAATGTCACTGTACAATGACACAATGATGTAAATATTATGTCACTGTACAATGACACAATGATGTAAATATTGTGTCACTGTACAATGATGAGTCAGGGTGAAAAGTGAGTCAGGGTGAAAAGTGAGTCAGGGTAAAAAGTGAGTCAGGGTTAAAAGTGAGTCAGGGTAAAAAGTGAGTCAGGGTAAAAAGTGAGTCAGGGGGTAAAAAGTGAGGGGGGGTAAAAAGTAGATCAGGGTAAAAAGTGAGTCAGGGGGTAAAAAGTGAGTCGGGGGGTAAAAAGTAGATCAGGGTAAAAAGTGAGTCAGGGGGTAAGAAGTGAATCAGGGGGTAAGAAGTGAATCAGGGTAAGAAGTGAGACAGGGGGTAAAAAGTGAATCAGGGTAAAAAGTGAGTCAGGTGTAAAAGTGAGTCTGGGGATAAAATGTGAGTCAGGTTTAAAAGTGAGTCAGGGGGTAAAAGTTAGTCAGGTTAAGGGGGAGGTATACCCTAAAAATCGGAAATTTTTGCCCTCTCGGTTTTTATGCTCATCTTAAAGCTGCTTTTCTGACTCATTCAACGGTACCAAAATCATCTCTGTACGTTGATTTATGCGTTCACTACAGATCCTAAAAGAGTGGGGGGGTTCTTTAACATTTAAGATACGGGAAAATTAGCTGCCGAGCACTACATATAGAGTGTTTGCTTGAGCTGCACTTCAGTTACCCGCCTGGCGTCGTACGGGGTGGTGTGCATGCAGTCGCTCCCACCATCCTTGACTGGAATCAAGCTCCAGTAACGTTTAGTTTCGTATCATTGCTACATTGAGTGCCTATTTCAAGGCGCGCGGGATTTTGTCGCGCTCTCCTGAACATTTACACTTATTGTCACGGCATACCTATCTCCTAGAGTTTTGAAGCTACAGCAATGAGACATATTCCATTCGATTCGTAAAGACCATACCTATCGAGTAACGAAGCCCTTTTTTAGATTTGTGCATAGTTTGGATTAAAAATGGGGGAGAATGGGGGAAAATCAGAAGAAAATGAGAAGAAAACGGGAAAATGCGTGTTAAAAAAGTAAGGCAACAATAAAAAAAATGGGCTTCGTTACTCGATTCGTATGGTCTTTACAAATCGAATAGTATATCTTTCAATTCTGTGGCTTGAAAACCGTAGGAGGAGATAGATTTTTAAAGTACCCCCTTATTTGTCCGTTTTCTATGAATTTTACGTTTTCTATAAATTTTTCCGAAAAAATCATATAAACAAATGTGCTTGTATTTCTGTTTTACATATATGTGTGAAATTTCAGAAAGATTCGTTAGAAAATGGGGACGTTTTTCTGGAGGGTATACCTCTCCCTTAAAAGGTGAGTCAGTTCACAGGTGGTAAAAAGTGAGTTAGGGGGTAAAAAGTGAATCAGGGTAAAAAGTGAGTCAAGTGAGTCAGTGGGTACAAATTTAATCCCCCCTCCCCCGCAGACGTGCCAGCGTGGAGGGCGGCAGCAACGGCGCGCCCCCCACGGCGCCCCCCGCGTACCCCCAGCAGGAGTACGACCCCCTACGCCGGCACCCCGGACCCCTGCCCGCCCTGCACCCCATGGTGAGTGAGAGGTGTTACCATATCATCATCTTATTGTGCTACTATCATCCCATCGCATTATCATAATCATATTGTGCTATCATCTATTCGCACTATCATTATCCCATCGTACTATCATTATCTCGTCGTATCCCATGAGTTAGGATGATACAATACCCTATAATTTGTAGTACCCCCCCCCCCCCCATCATCATACCACCATCACACGGCACCACCATCACACATCACCATCATCACCACTACGGTGTGCAGGAGGGTGTGGAGGGCGGCGGGGACGACGACGTGGACGAGGCGGGCGGCGGCCTGATGATTGACGAGGCGCCCACCCCCAGACGCCGCCCCGCCCGCCCCCGCCACCAGGACGGCAAGCTTAAACTAGGTAACTATATTATTATAGTTACTGCCCGAGCTCATATTAAGCTCTACCTGAGGATCGGGTTACGTTGACTAGGTTAGCGAGGGATAAGTAAGATACATGTGTGCAGATAACATATCTTATATACGGAGTGGTAATACAAAGTTACAATACAAAGGTATAAGCTACGGCATCGACCGTAAGGTCGGAGAACTCTACCGACACGCTACATCGCGGAGCGCTTATCAGCTACTGGGGGCCTTACTTAAGGTTGCCGGCCCTTATATAGCCTTCGCTTCCGCCCACAACTGAGGTGTTGAGCGCGTGATCTATCACGTGTCTTCCAGATGACTCATGTCTCAATCTATAGCAGGTCAAGTGAATATTACGTCTCAATTACATATGGTCTAATTATATGATATAATTATAATGAACGTAATGAGACGCCAGATTGACACCGGACATTACGGCACTAGCGGCTAGTTACGGCACTAGCGGCTAGTTACGGCACTAGAGTTACGACACCAGCGGCTAGTTACGACACCAGCGGCTAGTTACGGCACTAGCGGCTAGTTACGACACTAGCGGCTAGTTACGGCACTAGCGGCTAGTTACGACACTAGCGGCTAGTTACGACACCAGCGGCTAGTTACGACACTAGCGGCTAGTTACGACACCAGCGGCTAGTTAGTTACCGCACTAGTGGCTAGTTCGTAGGTCCCCAGAAATGCTCTAGTGCCCAAACAAAATTCAGACGCGGGCCCGACTCTGCATCAGGCGCCGCCCAGGACTCGGGGAGCGCGTAAATCAGCCGCTCATGTCCGCCTGGGCCGCCGTACAACGGTTACCCCCCGCCCCCGGTGCATTACCCCCGCGGTGCATTACCCCCGCGGTGTATTAATCTTCACTAAGCGTCCCCCCCGGTACATTACCCCCCTAACCCCCCTCTCTTGTGCAGTGGGAGGCGGCGCTGAAGGGGAGCTGCTCTACGGCGCCGGTGACGTCGCTGGGGAGGTCAGGACATTTACCTCCTTATTATTTATTGAAAATACTTTCTTCTAGTTTAATCAATTATAATTTATTATGTTTATATTTATTTATTAATACAGACATTGGTAAGAAAATATTAATATTGATATTGATTGATTAGTATATGTAGTTGTATTGTACAATATTTCCCATTCATTTCTCTGAGTACTGCTTCCTTGTAAGCGTTCTCAGGCCACGCAAATTCTTACATAATCTTGTAAAAGAAATGAAAATTGAAAAAAAATTCTTGTAAAATTAAAAAACAAAATAAATAATATGCAGGTACCTCAGTAAACGCTTGGGATGTAACAGCCCCAGGCCACGCTTATAGTCAAATTAAAAAAAAGCAAATAAATTAATAAAATCTCCCCCTAACTCCCCCCCAGGTTTGAGGTGGGGGGATTTATAATATACACGCTTATAATAGAAATAATTATGCCTAATATTATCATATTACAAAAATTATTACGCTTATTATTATTATATTAAAAAAATAATTACGCTTATTATTATTATATTAAAAAAATAATTACGCTTATAATAAAAAAAAATAATATGCCCATTATTATTATATTATTATATTAAAAAAATAATTACGCATATAATAAAAATAACAAAAGAAATAATATCCTCCCCCCTTAGGTGGAGGTGGCGCCCCCCCACCACAACGGCATCGAGGAGCTGCTGAGGGCGTCCGCCTACGCCCCCGCCGAGTACGGGGGCGCCGCGCCCCCCGAGTATGGGGGGGTCCAGGGGGGGCAGGTATGCCTGTTGTGTTGACAATTGTTATATTATTAGTGTACTGTGTAAATATATAATATTTTATGATTATCTTATTATATTATCTTATATTATCACTGTACAGCATAAATATATAATATTTTCTGATAATTTTATTATATAAATAATATATTATTGACTATTATACAGCTATAGTTGTGTGCATTATTGGTTATTATTTTGCTTTAGTTGTAAATAAATATATTTTGTACTATTGTCCATACAGTTTAAATTTAATAATTGAAATAATCATTAAATTTATTGTATGTGCCTGATTGTCTCCGTGTCACCATTTGTACAACACACCCAATAATGTGCCTGAGTGTCTCCGTGTCACCATTTGCACAACACACCAATAATGTGCCTGAGTGTCTCCGTGTCACCATTTGTACAACACACCCAATAATGTGCCTGAGTGTCTCCGTGTCACCATTTGTACAACACACCCAATAATGTGCCTGAGTGTCTCCGTGTCACCNGAGGGGATGGTCTTCCCCAAGAGAAGGGATGGAGGGGATGGTCTTCCCCAAGAGGGGAGATGGAGGGGATGGTCTTCCCCAAGAGAAGGGATGGAGGGGATGGTCTTCCCCAAGAGGGGGGATGGAGGGGATGGTCTTCCCCAAGAGGGGGGAGATGGAGGGGATGGTCTTCCCCAAGAGAAGGGATGGAGGGGATGGTCTTCCCCAAGAGGGGGGATGGAGGGGATGGTCTTCCCCAAGAGGGGGGAGATGGAGGGGATGGTCTTCCCCAAGAGAAGGGATGGAGGGGATGGTCTTCCCCAAGAGGGGGGATGGAGGGGATGGTCTTCCCCGAGAGGGGGGATGGTCTTCCCCAAGAGGGGGGATGGAGGGGATGGTCATTAATGGGGAATGATAAGGATGAATGGGGCAGGGAATGTAACACTAATGGGATGAATAAAAATATTTTTAAAGATATTAGAGATATTTTTGTGAAATAA
This sequence comes from Hyalella azteca, assembly GCF_000764305.2. Lineage (NCBI taxonomy): Eukaryota > Metazoa > Arthropoda > Malacostraca > Amphipoda > Hyalellidae > Hyalella > Hyalella azteca. The sequence goes on from NW_025931574.1 coordinate 90,995, forward strand.
TCAATATAATATTAACGACAAATAATGAGACATTATTTTTTTAACAATATTTATTTAAGGCCTTGCCCGCATTGTTATGTATCAATCAATATATTCATATAATATATAATATGAAGAGTGAATATGATAATGGATATATAGTGAATATAATTAATAACCCCCCCCCAGTGGGAGCGGGCGCGCCTCCCCCTCCACGCGGGACGCCATCGCAGGGATGCTCAGCATGAGCAGGGATGCCAACTACACTGTGACGGGGTGAGGCTAATTAGCCACATTAGTCTAATTAACCCTATAAGCCTAATTAACCCTATAAGCCTAATTAACCCTATTAGCCTAATTAACCTTATCAGCCTAATGAACCCTATTAGCCTAATGAACCCTATTAGCCTAATTAACACTATTAGCCTAATGAACCCTATTAGCCTAATGAACCCTATTAGCCTAATGAACCCTATGAGCCTAATTTGCAATTAACCGATCAAGTCTAATGATATTTTTAGAATATCATTAGTGATACAATTTATGGTACCTAGTTGATATTGCATCTTCATATTATTTATTGTTATATTATTAATTATTATTATTATTTATATTATTGTTTTATGAAAGCTGATATTATTACTTGATATAATTATTATAATAATTAATAATTATGTAATTAAATTATAATAATGACTTTTTCTCCTAATGCTATCATGTGTCCTCCGTACAGCGGCAGCGTCCATCAGCTAGCAGGTGGCAAGCGTCAGCTGATGGTAGGAGGCCAGTTGATGGCAGGTGGTCGTGTAGTGGCAGGTGGACAGTTGGTGGCAGGTGGCCAGCTGATGGCAGGTGGCCAGTTGGTGGCAGGAGGACAGTTGGTGGCAAGCAGTTCACCACAATACCAGCGCCACAGAGTGGCCACCGTCATGAACAAGTCTGTGGCCCCCAGGAGGTACATGGAGGAGGACAGCATCAAGAAAGTCCATCAGGACGAGGACTACGGTAACATATTATAGCTTGTTTATATCATTAATATAACTAATATAATATATTATATTTCTTACACTATTTATATCAATACCAAGACTACGGTAATATATTATATTAGTACCATTATTTATGTCATTACTATGACTGCGGTAATATTATATATGTATCATTATTTATATCATTACCAAGGTTGCGGTAATCTCTCTAACAAAATTTGGGTACCGCCTCGGTGTCTGCCGTAGAGTCGCTACACTCGCTTAAAGTTATTCTGGGTCTGCTTGACAAGTGTGTCCTGAGAGTATGACAAGTGTGTCCTGAGAGTATGACAAGTGTGTCCTGAGAGTTTGACAAGTGTGTCCTGAGAGTATGACAAGTGTGTCCTGAGAGTATGACAAGTGTGTCCTGAGAGTATGACAAGTGTGTCCTGAGAGTATGACAAGTGTTTCCTGAGAGTATGACAAGTGTGTCCTGAGAGTATGACAAGTGTGTCCTGAGAGTATGACAAGTGTGTCCTGAGAGTATGACAAGAAGAGGCTGCACTTCAAGCCCGGCCGAGGCGGACATGAGCGGCTGATTTACGCGCTCCCCGAGTCCTGGGCGGCGCCTGATGCAGAGTCGGGCACGCATCTAAATTTTGTTAGGGTTATTGCACTTATTTCTTTACGTGGACTGGTTTAATTTCTTATATTTATGTCATTATTTAAATGAAGACTACGGCACTGTATTGTCTTCGTTATAATTGCATTTTTTTAATTATTCGCTTTTTTAAAAGAGAATTTAAAAGCAAAGAAAATAACATTTACTCAGAATTAACATCAGAATCCTTTTTTTCTATGCTTGTATTTTATCTTGCTCGCATCCCAAATTTGTCAAGAATTTAAAAGCAAATAATATTACGGGTAAATTTATTTACTCTTCGTATTCAGAGTATTTACATCAGTCACTGAGAAAAATCAATGGCTCATGTAACCAAATAGTGACACTTTCTGCACGCAGCCCTGAAATACATTTTCGCCGGGCCCAACATCGTAATGACCTACACGGGGGTAAAAAGTGACTCACACTTTGGACAAAACTTATGTCCTTTCTCCGAGTGTTACTTTGGTTACATCGAAAATTAACGAAGAATTCAAAAGCGACGAAAGTGCCAAGACTTCTCTTCATATTCATTATATGTATTTATCTTAGATAATATCTAATATATAATACTAATATGAATTATTCACCGTATTCCCCGCAGTTTACCCCACGCTGGACCACTCGGACGACGAAGACTTCCCCGTGTTTAAGCCCCGCGGGAAGAAGAAGGAAGACGAGGCCTGGAACCCCAAGGCGCGGGTGCGGGTGTGGGGCCCGCGACCCGAGCGTCCCGCGCGTCACGGGGCCAAGAAACAGGCGGTGGAGAAGGGGCTCGAGGTGGCGGCTAACAGGAGGAATATACAACCGGTGGGTGGCGGGTGGCGGCTAACAGGAGGAATATACAACCGGTGGGTGGCGGGTAACAGGAGGAATATACAACCGGTGGGTGGCGGGTGGCGGCTAACAGGAGGAATATACAACC